>NW_024717663.1:0-8617 GCF_018991925.1 Homarus americanus | reverse complement strand
GACTTACAGTCTCCGATCGGGATTCTCAAAACAAATATTTGGCATCGAACTCCGTAAGTGAGCTCGTAATCTAGCCTGTAACTTACAGGACCTCAACACGATCAACCTGGATATAGTAGTCGCTATTTCCGGATTGCATGAAAAAAAATTAATTATATATGTTTTAATAATGCTTGTTAGACTTGTTTTATCATAGAATAATGAAGAAAATGTTTTGTACATCAACATACTAAAATACAATATTAGTTTTTTTTTACGACAAGAAGAGGCTTGGCTGTTCTATTTCTCGCTTTATGGAAGAGATGCAGCTTTTGTCTTCTTACAACTTTTCAAGTAATTTGTACCAAAATAGAAGATTTTTATTGTCCATATTTAGGGTATATTTTTTTTTATGACTGAATAAACTTGCAGATAGACCTTATTAATGTGGTATAGCTGTAAATATCCTTCAGTAATGAAATCCAAATATGAGGTCAAGTGAACATTTTTGCTTAGACTCCGCCTTTGTTAGGACCAAGTTATAACAAGTTATTCTGCCAAGTATCCAATAAGTACCCATGACTCAGAGTTAAATAATACCTAACCTAATCTAAGTTCATCAAACTTAATAAAAAAAGTGGGGCAAAAAATAAGTGGTAAAGAAATTTTTTTTTCAGAAAAAGAATTATATTCAGAGGTTTTTTATCCGATACCTTCAGTCGTGATTATTTTGATGCAAAATTAGTAAAATGTATTTAACCCTAACACTACCTCACCTTACCTAATCTTACCTTACCTTATCTAACCTAACCTAATGTTACCTAACTTAACCAAGCCGCAACGCTCATGACACAATTGAGTTCTCTAGAAAGTTTTAATTTCATTTTCTTTTTTTAAAAATACATTTGCAGAGACAACAAACTTTTGATAATTATTTCTCCAACATATCTATAAATCTGTTGATGATATATAAATTTAGGATAGGTTAGGTTTGGTGTGATTAGGATAGGTTAGGCTAGTTTAGGATAGTCTAAGTTAGCTTAGGAAAGGCTAAGTTAGGTTACGATGTTATAATCCTGGCAGCCGGGTATCGATCACGAAAATAACACTTTGGTAGTTATAACATTTGATAAAGTTTATTATTACTGTAACATGAAACAAATCACTATAGCTGTACTTATCAATCCAGTATTAAATCTGTATTATCTTTGACCATCGCTCATTGGCCAGCTTATCTCTGCACTGTTCTCTGATATAATAAAGCATTGGTGAATGGGAATATTAATCATTTGTGAGTCACTTACTATAAAGGAAACTGTAACGGATTCTATGGACAGTTGGGAATATTTTCACGGAATAAGTCGGAGTAACTCCCCTCTTGCCCAAAAGCGATCCAAGGAGTTAATTCACAGAGCGAAAATCTAGACGAGTCCTCCTTGTTTGTTTTAGGTCATAACAACGAAAAGTTTAATAATGTTTATTACAATGATTCAGGTTTTACTGTAATTCTTCTTTTTTATATTTTTAGTATTTTGTAGATTTTTTTCACCCAGTTCATTTCTTGTTTAGATTCATTATTGCAATTATTTTTATTACAGAGTTGAATTAAAAGTTTATATCTAAGTATTTTACAACTTCACAAATACTTTTATAAAATGTTGATACACACAGTGGACAGTTTTTAGTTCTTTCTTGTAATACCTCAGTATTACTCTATTAAATTCTTACCATTTACACCTGACCATTTATTTATTTATTTTACAAATTGTTTAAAGAGAGAACATCACCAGCAGGATACAGATGATGAAGTAAATAGAAGTTTGTAACCTAACCCTACCCCCCACTGCTACCCCTCCCTCTTGTCCCACATTCTTACTCGTCACTCCTACCCCTTACTCCTACCCCTTACTCCCACCCCATAAACCCACCCCTTATTCCCACCCCTTATTCCCACCCCTTGCTCCCACCCCTTCCTTCTACCCCTTACTTCTACCCCCTACTCCTACCCCTTACTTCTACCCCTTACTTCTACCCCTTACTCCTACCACTTACTCCTACCACTTACTCATACCCCTTACTCCCACCCCTTGCTTCCACCCCTTGCTTCCACCCTCTTACTCGTACCCCTTGCTCCCAACCCTTACTCCTACCCCTTACTGCCACCCCTTACTGCCACCCCTTACTCCCACCCCTTACTCCTACCCCTTACTCCGACCCCTTAATCCCACCCCTTAATCCCACCCTTACTTCCACGCCTTACTCCCACCCCTTACTCCCACCCCTTACTCCACCCCTTACTGCACCCCTACTCCCACCCCTTACTCCCACCCCTTACTCCCACGCCTTACTCCCAATTCTTACTCCTAACTTTAATTCCCACCCCACTCCCCACCCCCACTCCCACCCCTTACTCCCACCCCTTACTCACACCCCTAACTCCCACCCTTACTCCCACGCCTTACTCCCATGCCTTACTCCCACCCCTTACTCCCACCACTTACTCCCACCCCCTTACTCCCACCCCTTACTCCTACCCCTTACTCCTACCCCTTACTCCCACCCCTTACTCCCACCCTTACTCCCACCCCATTCCCACCCCTTACTCCCACTGCCTTACTCCCACGCCTTACTCCCACCCCCTTACTCCACCCTTACTCCTGCACCCCTTACTCCCACGCCTACTCCTCGCCTTACTTTCACGCCCACTCCCAACTCCTTACTCCCAACTCCATTCCCACCCATTACTCCCATCCCTTACTCCCACCCCTTACTCCCACCCCTTACTCCTACCCCTTACTCCCACCCCTTACTCCAACCCTTACTCCCACGCCTTACTCCCACCCCTTACTCCCACCCCTTACTCCCACCCCTTACTCCCACGCCTTACTCCCACCCTTCACTCCTACCCTTCGCTTCTACCCCCACTGTTACCCCACACTACGCTGGTAATTGAAGACATCATACATTTGTTCACTTAGACACCACTTATTATTCAGGACCTAATGGCTATAATATCAGAGTCATTATTCTTAACTCAACTTTATATATATATCAATTGTCAAAAACCTTCACCACAAGAAAGAAAAGAACAGTCGGTTATGGCAGAAAATGTAATAAACGAACATGGAGTAAGACATCAAGCTCCATATTGTAAACAAGATCATCGTCATTGTTTATTTATTGCGAGGAAAAATATTGTTCGCAATATAATTATAAAACCCTTCTGTAATTCATTCTCTTCATTACACTAAAAGGTAATGAAGTATATAAAGAAAATAGTTTATAAATTACTAAAATAAAAATACGTATAAAAAAGTAAAATAACATCTATTGATGGAATAGACAAGAATTATATCGTAAGCGGGTAAAAGATTTCTTGGGTAGGTTTTAGAATACAATAACTGTTTTCTGCATTACACCGATGGTTCCAAGTCAGAAATTATCCTTAAGTTTTGTGAATCAGTATTTACAGTTTTTCTTAAAGGGTGACTTAAGTTACGTCACACGATCCCTTTGATGAGCAATTAATTTGGAGCAAGAAATTACGAGTAATTTCTTCCAAATGTGGTCACACGAGTGGCTCTTGGTTCAGTTACTACAGCAAGAAAAAAAAGTTAACGCCGCTGTGCGAGTAGAAGGGAGACGGAACATCACAACAACAATGCAGACGACGCAGCAGCTATCCTTGGTATTATTGTTATTATTAAAAAGAAATGAGAGAAAGCGAAGAAAAACTACTGGGGACTCGTAAGTGGCTGGCGAGGAGGAGGAACGAGTGTTTAATATAGACTGGTTCAACTATCGTAGTTACAGTAGGGAGGGTTGTTAGTGTGTGGAGAATGACCGCCTGTATGGGCTTGTGTTTTGTAAACAAACACGCCAAAACACCACCCAAATAATAAACTCAGTGTGTCGTAAAAAACTGTTTGTGCATTTTATACATAATGTTATTGATCTATGTTATATATAGCCAAGGTAAATACTCGATAAATAAGCTTCGTGTCATTAAATATGGTATTAACCGGGTTTTGAACCGATAATCTTGCTCGAAATAGTCAAGAAATTGACTATCACGATTGTCAATAAAAATGCTTCAAAAACTTGCTCGAATTTCTCGAAAATTGCTCGAAATAACTTTCCGGCAAGAAATTGCTAAAAAAAAATGCGCCCATGTGACCAGTGCTTTAAGAATTGTATGATATCCTCATGGCAATGGAAACACACACACACACACACACTCACCCCATACACAGTCACACACTCACCATGCACAATCACACACACCCATACATGCACAAACCATACACACACATACACACACACACACACACACACACACACCATACATGCACACACCATACAAACAAACAAACACACACCATATACACACACACACACACACACAATGCACACACACACACCATGCACACTCACACACACACACACCATGCACACTCACACCATGCACACACACACTAATTGTTTTAATTTAGTTCTTGGAACTCTTAAGTGGCAGCGCTTGATGTAAACACTTCTTGGCATTTTCTGTTTATCTAGTAGCAGGTATACACACAGATGTAATATGAGAAAATAAATTATGAATTCTGTCCAGGGAAGTGTTGTGAATATGACCTTGAGATAACACTTGTGTTAAGTGTGAATTTCCCTGTCTAGTGATATGTCCAACTACTACTCTGGGCTGCGAGACAGTGGTAGTGATTACAGATTGCCCACGAGGGGGCTAGTTTATTGGGCACCCCCTTACATCCTGTGCAAGGTGAAGCGCAGAAGCGTTTACAGTGCCTAACTGGGAAGCATGCGGAGTTCATGCTTGCCTTTATGACTCATGCATTAAGGGCGTAAAAGGCCTGAAGGATCATGGGTTTTGTCAGCAAGTTACATAAAGTGACAATGATGAGTGTGTGGGGGGAAAATTCCCGGTACAATTTATCTGTTTATGGCAAAGTGTGGCAGGTCCCTATTAATGTGAGCGGTGTTTACTGAATCAGCTGACCCTGGCTCGACCTTTTGAGAGACGCAAGCCAAGTGATCTAAGAGTCGTGAATAACATGGTGAATTACTGGGTGTTATTCATTTGGGTGAATATTTGTATAAATCAAAGGTGCTGTCACACACACACACACACACACACACACACCACACGTGGCACACCACCAACACACAGTTTCTGAGAAAGAGTTTGAGATTGTATTTAACGAAGTCTTAACTGGGAAAATGTTGTATGGCTTTTGTTATGGGGTAAGTTCTGGCGTGAACATTTAGACTATTTTCATAATTTTTTGTAACTAATATTTTTATCTGCCTGGTACAATTATTTATTAATTTGTATTGTAAGTTATGTCTTGATAGTCGATGTAATGTAACAATTTATTTTTGTGTTAATGTTCATATAGATTGGTTCAGTGTTGCGGCTCTGACTCGTCAACGATGTTAATAAGCTCTTGAGTACATACTGCTGGTGAAACTATGTTATATTAACAACACGACAGACAAGTACTATAATACCTTAACATTTAACAATAATTCAGCCTTAATTTAATTTTTTCACCAACTTAAGACACATAGCCCAGAAGGAAGTAAGACGGGCAACATAACGCGGGATATCGTGGCTTCACTAAGTGCAAATTATGGAACTTGAGGTAACACATTATGGGAAAATGCGAGCCCTGCTAAGTGGTTCTCCTCAACATGGACGCAAACATCAGATGGACAAAGAAACAGAAGAACCCCGGATATACATTCATTTATTCTACAAAAAAGTTACGTAAACGAGCGTTAAATACGTTTAAGTAATCATAGTTTACGAAGCTGAAGTCGAGATATTAGAAGATGAAGAAGACTTTAGCATATCAGTATACCCCACGACCGGCGCCAGGATGTTAAGTGTGCCATCAGGGTATATTAGCGCTGAGAGACGGGTGCTATCGTGGTATATTAGCATACCTTCACCGGAATGGTATATCAAAAAGTACAGGATTTACTTCACAGATATTTAGTTATATCTATCGGTATATTATATAAATTATATCAATATATCTGTGTATACCAAATATGGCATCAGAGTATATCACCGTTTGCCATCATATTCTCTAAATAACCTCAAAGTATACCCCCCGAATGTTTAATATCATACACTATAAATGACACTGTAGTATGTTAGTATATAATCAGGGTATAACATAAATAATATCAGTATTGTTTAGAATATCATATATATTAAGCGTGAGGAATGGATGTATATGATTCAATATATCACAGTTACATAAAGCGGTATGTCAGCTCATCAGCATATCACTAGAATGACATCAGAGTATACGACACTATACTCCAATAAATACTGTCAGGTATCTAAGTATATCAGGGTAATCACTGAGAAGTGTCAGAACATATCAGCATATTCCTTGACTGGTAACAAAGCATATCAACATACTCAAAGTATAACCAATGTCTCCGGAATAAACAAGCCAGTGACAGCAGCATATATTTCTGAAAATCAGCTGTGAAATATGTTCAGAACAGCCCAAAGTATACTATAATACTAAGCAACATTTGAAATATACCAGTATACTTCTTAACAGTCAGGGAAAAAATCATTATACAGATTAGTGTCCTCGAAGCAGATCAACTTGTCTCCTGCTTTCTGGGGACCCATTAGTGGCATATCAGTATATCCAAAGAGACACATCGGAGTATATTACTATATATCCCAAGTGCCATGAAGGGATATCAACATACCTGAGTATATTAACTAGCTCTCATAGTCTTCCACTCTCTCTTAGATCCATCAGAATATGTCAGCATATCACCCTATCTTCTGAAGGTCCAGTTTACCTTGTTCCGAAAGTATGTCGAAGCATACTAACAGATCCCCTGAATGCCTTGAGAACATATCAGTATACTTCTAGGTTAATTCATATCATATCAGTATATCCCCTGAATCTAAGGTATAGCTAACCTCATTTCAAATTATTATTAGAGTATGTTAACATATTCCCTTAGAAGCATACCAGCATATCTCTTATGTCATTACAGTCAACCAGTATACGCTCAGATATAGATGCAAGCATATCAGGGTATATTAGCATACCCTGTAAGAGAGATATGAGCCTAGCTACATAACCAAGTATATCAGCATACCCCATATGCTCTTATAGTACATCAGCACACCCTCTGAGAGACAGAACTATACCAACATATCAGAACATATTAGTATATCCTTTAGAGTGATATGAACATAATGGCATATCAGATGACAAGAGTATATCAGCATAGTCTTTGAGGAGCATATCAGACCAACCTAGCATAAGCTCTTTAAGAGAGATGGGAGCATATCTTAAATAGACTGGAACATACCAGAGCATATTAGCATATTAGCATATTAGCATATTAGCAAGGTGAGGAGGAGGAGGAGGAGGCAGGTGTCCACCGACCAGGTATGCCGATAGTCTGGTGATAATGTGGGTAAAACTGGTGTGTGTGTGTGTGTGTGTGTTCGTTCTCATGTTTATTTCTTGTAAGGTATGTGTCACCTAGCCGGCCATTTTGTTTACATTTTTCGGTCGCTCTAAAATACCATTAAAACAATATTGAGTATAAACGTTTGGCTCAACTGATGATCTCAAACATGTCCCAACTTTTTTTTGCCTCAACTCCACATTCTGTAACTTATTTAGGTAGATGTCCCTCACTACACATACACTGGACTATGTGTAATGTTGCAGCTAATGTGTTATCAAGATATTGCACATTATAAGTTCATGTGTGGTCATTATTATATCAAACGGAGGAATTTTAAAGAGCTATTACACCACCTGTATCATTAGTTGTCGCCAGGTGAAGGAATGTTTAGGTAGATTATATTTTATTTACTGTAATTAAAGTTTCAATACCTAAGACGCTCCACTATAAGAGTCTTTCAACCTCAGGTAAGGTCTAAAGACTTTCTACTCTAGGTCTTACACCCTGGAGTAGCTGTATCGTCCACATAGGTAATTACTCCACAAGGAACTACAAGTTACACCTTGATGTAATACTTCATTTATTGCCAAACTTTATAGGGAAATATTTTTTTCACAAAGAATTTCAAGTTACAATTTCACATAACAAGTCACATTACAAACGTTCCTTCGGCTTACAGTTAAACTTTGCAATGTCAAGATATTTTTTTCACTGCAGAGGAAAGTATGCATCATCATCACCACACACACACACACAAAGACAAAACTCCTGTATCCAGATTCTCAAAAGTTTATAAATTAAATTCTTCCCTAAAATTAAACAGACAATACATCTACTTATCATAGAGTACGTGAACAATATCGACGCCATATTGG
This sequence comes from Homarus americanus, assembly GCF_018991925.1. Classification (NCBI taxonomy): domain Eukaryota; kingdom Metazoa; phylum Arthropoda; class Malacostraca; order Decapoda; family Nephropidae; genus Homarus; species Homarus americanus. The sequence continues at coordinate 284 of NW_024717663.1, read as the reverse complement.
TTACCATCTTTGAGTTATATAATTAGTTAGCTTCATAGTGTTAATTATTTAGTTAAAAAGGAAAAATAATCTACTAGTGTGTGTTGTGACCAAAATATATCAACATTGTATTTACTTTCTCCTCCAGGGGGCACTAAGTCTAGAAAATGACACAATTGACATCTACATAAAGTGACTGATCAAGGGTAGATATTGGCTACCTTTTGTGTTACTTTGAGGTCGTAAGAACACACAGAGCTGCTCTTAAGGATGTTTACCACAATACACCTCAACCAGTTTCTCAT
>NW_024717662.1:20000-23755 GCF_018991925.1 Homarus americanus | reverse complement strand
ATTACATTATTATTGGTAATTAAAGAATATAATACGATATAAAATGATTATGTAACATACAAAAAATATATCCTTTAATTTTATGAAGATTTTTACTGTACCGCGGAGCTTTATGGTGACATGTTGACAAGCCAGATATATTGATTACATTCTAGCCAAGGTGAGGCGCTGATGGGAGGTGCGGCTTCCCTGCTGAGCTACTGAGAGGAGAAGATTAGCATACAAAGCACCAGAGACTCCTTACTGACAACACAGACACGCCCTAACAGCCTCCACCACAACCACACACAGAGACTCTTGACGAACAAACAGTGATATTATCTCTCGTGACACAAACAGTTATATTATCAGTTATGACACAAACATTTATATTATTAATGACACAAACATGAAGAACATTAATCTTGATACAAACAATAAGTGATATTAGTGACGACACAATCATTATGACACAAACACTAACACACTATTGGCTTCAAGCTTGAGACACAACAAACATTAATATTGGTAACCTTGACACAGGCAGTAATATTGTCCAACGTTTACTTGTTTCATAGTGATTAGAGAAGCCATGTGTGTGTGTGTGTGTGTGTGTGTGTGTGTGTGTGCACCTTTTGTTCTGTACACTGTATGTGTCATTTGCACTTCAAGGTTTCATCATCTGACGAAAATCTTACGGGTAGTAAAATAAAGAAAGGATATAAAATGACCCTCAAAAGTTACACAATAATAAAAGAGCTTTCAAATCCCGGCTGTACAAACTCACCTAACCACAGTACACACACACACACACACACACACACACACACACACACACACACACACACACACACACACACACACACACACACACACACACACACACACACACACACACAATTAGATAATCAAGGTTTTTTTCCTCCTTGTAATGAACTCCTGAATAAGTTCTTATATAACATTAAAGATCCAGCACACCTGAGTGAAGCTCCGTTCCTGCTGGTGAAGGCTTCTTTCACGAGAGCTTTAACCAGGTAGAGATGCTGGTGAAGACTTCTCTTACGAGAGCTTTAACCAGATAGAGATGCTGGTTAAGGCTTCTTTAACATACTAGTATACTGGTTTACTTCACAAATAAACAAATCACATTAATGTTTGTTTATTTTTTCAGTCGTATTAGTTGAGTGTCTCTCTGCCTCACCGTTACTTATGTAAGGGACGCGTTTTATGTGTTATCTGTTCCACCTTTTATCAGTTTCACCTGCTCTCTGTTTCAAATAAAAAGAAACAAACACATCAAAAGAAAGAATGAAAGAAAAGAAGGAGAGAGGAGAAAGCTGGACGTACGGTTCTCCCTAAGGATTAACCCATCTTAAACCATCAACCACCGAGTCATCCCAAGTTGGCCCACGACCCAAGAAGGCTGGCTCTCTCAAGTCCATTGTCCATCAAGAGAGATTTCCTCGACTTGTGTCCTCTCGTCCACGATTTACGATTCTTGGAAGGACGTGTTAACAGTAGGTTACTTTTCTATATGTAAAGGTTTATTTATTTCTGGAGGGGTGAGGGCGGGGAGGACAGGTGAAGGGTAAGGGGTAGTAGTAAGAGGGGTGGTGGAGATAGGGAAGGGGAAGGGGAGTGTTAAAGGGGGATATGTAATGGAAGGAAGAGAGGTGTGGTGTTAGGGGTGAGGGAAATGGATGATGGGGGGTGTTGGGTTGGAGAAAGTGTCTCTTTATACACACACACACAATAATTACATCACATCATCTATTTAATATACACAACCGGTCATTATGTTAACCTCATCCCTATACTGTATATAATCACTTTACTAAGCTGAGAGAGAGGTGTGTGACTCCCGCCAAACTCACTCACTCTGAGCCTAAACTTGTGTCTCGCTTCTGAACTCCTAGAGACGGTCTGCAAATATCAAGTGTCTCTCTCTCTCTCTCTCTCCCTCTCTCTCCATTTGCATTTTGATAAAGTTCCATTAGATTAACACAAAGTTATTTCAGCCATTAGACAATATTCTTTATTTTATAGTCAAAACAAAAGCTTTATAACAGTTTTATTAACAATAATTATATCATTTAACGGCATTATAAAAGAATAACTTAAACACAATAAAGAAATACATAAAAAAACACGAACCTTGAGACATTAAAACATTTTCCTTGGCATCAATTATCTCTTAACAACATAATAAAAGACAACCTTAAGCAGTATAAAGAGAATTACATTAAAAACACAACAGCAGCCACAAACAGTCTCTGGGGTGAAGGTGAACAATAAACCAGCAGGAGGTGTTGGGCCTGGCACTACACCCCCCCATTGACCCCCTCCCTACATGCCCTCCCGTACACTACACCCCCCCCACCTGACCTCCTCCCTATATGCTCCCTATATGCCCTCCATTTTTCACCCCCCCTCCACCTGACCCCCTCCCCTACATGCCCTCCCGTACACCCCCCCCTCCACCTGACCTCCTCCCTACATGCCCTCCCGTACACACCACCCCCCCACCACAGCCTCCTCTACTCTGCCCTCCCATGCCTACACCCCCCTCCCACCCCTGACCTCCTCCTATATGCCCTCCCATGCCTGCCCCCCCTCCACCTGGCCCTCCCCTACATGCCCCTCAGCCCACACACACCCCTCACCTGACCTCCTCCCCTCCCATCCCTTTCACCCCCCCCACCTATTTACTCCTCCCCTGCCCCTCCATACCTACACCCCCCCACCCCAGCCTCCTCCTATGCCTCCCATGCCTCCACCCCCACCTGACCCCCCTCCCCTACATGCCCTCCCATCCCCCACCCCCCCACCTGACCCCCTCCCTGCCTCCACATCCCCACTACACCCCCACCCCTGACCCCCCTCCCCATGCCCTCCCATCCACCTACACCCCCCACCCCAGCCCCCTCCCTACCTGCCCCCTCTCCCCCCACACACGATACATTTTCCACACCACCTGACTTTCCGCTACAACCAGGACGCTCAAGAAACTGTTTGTTGTTGCCTGCTGCCTCTCACCCTCCTTCCCTGACTGCCTGAAACCCTGACTCTCTCCCTGACTCTAACTTCTTCACTGTCTACTTCCCTCCCCGACTCCATTCCTTCCTTCCTGCTTGTCTCCCTTCCTCCGTGACCCCCTCTTTCCCTTCCATTCCCTGACTTCCTCCCTGACTACCTCTCTCCCCCCTCTACCTCCATCTCTTTCCTCCTTCACTTCCTCCCTCCTTCACTCCTTTTCTTTCTTTCCCTCCCTCCTTCCCTCCCTGTAAGCCTTCTCTCTATTCCTGACCTGGAGTATAAAATTGTTCTCCCTTAGAATGCTGGAATAAATGTCACGTTCACTCACCCGAATACTGCCTGGTAAAAAAAAAAACACTCCTCTCTTTCTCTCTATCCCCCACAAGCACTCTCCCACACCCCCTCCCTCCCACACACACCCACACTCTACCACACTCTCTCCCACACACACACACACTGACACCACAATAACACCCGGTTGTAGGAGTGTCGAAAGGGGTGTAGAAAAGCAGACCCAGGACAAGAGGGTGTAAATAGAGGATGAGGAAGTTACATAAGGGAGGAGCAGGAGGGGGAGGAGGAGGGGGAGGAGGAGGAGGAGGAGAAGGAGGTGTTGGGTCCGATCCTAAGACTTAACACAGAAGTATTGACATATACCAGAGAAATAATTTGAGAAGAAAAGTGGTGGTGGTAATGGTGGTAGTGATTATGGTGGTAGTGGTGGTGGTATTGGTAGTGGT
>NW_024717662.1:0-17500 GCF_018991925.1 Homarus americanus | reverse complement strand
GGACTCACTTAACCACCTACTACTTATTTATAAAATTGATTCACTTAAAACACTACCCAACAAACACTTTATAACACTTTACAACATTTGACTTCCACCCTACCAGAAACTTAACACAAAAACTACCCAACAAACACTTATACACTTATACACTTTACAACACACTTATCACAATACGTTCCTCGCCATCTAACTCTTACAAACACTATTCAGACGCCATGAATCTACACTTTTTACTTTGTTTGATGAAATTATCGTAATTAGCTTTCAAGAGTTTCCCCTTAACGACTGTATTCCGTTTTCCTTGTGTCACTGCCGCTGTCACCTTGAAGTTTATTATTATTGTTGCCGTGTGTGTGTGTGTGTGTGTGTGTGTGTGTGTGTGTGTGTGTGTGTGCCTTGTCACTTGAGAAAAAGGTGTTAATGCCTGCCCCACCCCTCTCTCTCTCTCTCTCTCTCCATCAACGGATACATCAATATTCTAAAATCCATCAGAAGCATTTAACTAAATCTTCAGTTGTTAGCATTAATTACCGTGTGAGCTGTATTCCGTCACTTACCTGAAGCACTCATGTAATCCTGAAACAAACAGAAAAATCCTTGAAATTACTGAATTCTATTAGCTAATGACTACTAATGTGAATGTGTAGAAATCCTTTTAATTTCAAGGGAAATATTAGCATTAAAAATAATAATACGACAATAATAATAATAATAATAATAATAATAATAATAATAATAATAATAATAATATGTTAATAGTTGAAATATTATACCTTATATTACTCAAAGTATGTATAAATAATGCCATGAAAGGGAGGTATTTAGTCAGATGCAATATTTACCCAAACCTGCAACTCTCAGGAGCAACTAGAGGATGACAAGGCTATCTCTCGGTGGGTCGAATAGATATCTAAAGAAATATTTTATCTCTTGTCAAAACAACATGAAAATACACTTCAGCTTTTCAACACATATCCATCACTTGAAAACATAATTGTGAAATATATACAAGGTGTTGTAGAGTCTTTTTTACAACACCATCTAGAGACTATGAATTATTGTAAACCTGAGTAAAAGGTCACCCGAGGATACATCTATAACACAGGTAACTTATGGGGCCACTCTTACCTGTGATGGATGAACTGCAATATTAAAAACAAGAGCTCAAACTTATGGACAAATTTTGAGGTTTATTTTAGTCAATTGGAAAAAGATTTAATTGATACATGTGGAGGTAAGGTTGACGACTATAGGGGGGGGGGGAGTGTTAGTGCATGTTATTTATGGTGACTGTGACAAAGACGGTCAATTACCTTCATAAATAACACAGGTGTACACAAATGAGGATCAATTACCTTCATCAATCACACAGGTATACACTACAGGGGTACAATGTACAGTACATGCCTACATATATTTATTCCAACCAGATAAGGAGTTACCTGTTATGTTCTTATGAATTTATATATAAACATTGTCATACACATCTCAACCCCAAGCTGAAATATGAACGAAATTCTGGTCGGGTGAATTAAATGAAGAAGGAAGGAAGGCCGGCCGTCCATCAGGCCAGGCTTTACGAGGTGACAGGAGGCCCTATTACCTCTGATGGACAATCAATTTCCGGGAACATTGTCGTGCATGCAAGCGTCACCACTACCATCCACCACCACTACCAGCCACCACCACTACTAGCCACTACCACTACCAGCCACCACCACTACCAACCACCACTACCAGCCACCACCACTACCAGCCACCACCACTACCAGCCACCACTACCAGCCACCACCACTACCAGCCACACACCAGCCACCACCACTTCACTACCAGCCACCACCACTACCAGCCACCACCACTACCAGCCACCACCACTACCATACCACCACTACCAGCCACCACCACTACAGCCAGCCACCACCACTACCAGCCACCACCACCAACACACTGCCAGCCACCACCACCACCACCACTACCAGCCACCACCACTACCAGCCACCACCACTACCAACCACCACTACCAGCCACCACCACTACCAGCCACCACCACTACCAGCCACCACCACTACCAACCACCACTACCAGCCACCACCACTACCAACCACCACCACTACCAACCACCACTACCAGCCACCACCACTACCAACCACCAGTAACCATTACCATTCACCAGCTTCCAACCACTGCCAGTCACCACCACCACCGCCACTACTAACACCAGATGGAGAGTGTTGCTGTGTATTGCTAGGTAGTATTGCAGATTGAATGTATTCCCGTGTGTTGCTTTATAGTGTAGAACATAATGGTATATTCTGAGCAATTTTATTATTGAGAAAAACCATCTCCTCAGGTGTATTCGTGTTGGTATATATGTATGTGTACGTATATATGAATATATATACACACATACAAGTATACATGTGAGTACAGCAACGGTGGAAGTCAATAGTGAGGACCAGAAGGACATAACGTTGTGAGAGGCAAGAAGGAACGCTGGGCTGTGTCAGAGTAGCAGGATGATGGGTGGTGCTGGGTGAGAAAAGTGGGCGGTTGGCGGCCAAAGGGTGGGTAATGGGTGGCCAAAAGGAGGGTAATAGGCAGCCCAGAGGAGGAGGATGGGTGGTACAAGAGAGGGTGGTGGGCGGCCAAGAGAAGGGTGGTGGGCAGCCAGGAGGAAAGTGGTGAGCGACCAAGAGGAGGGTGGTGGGTGGCCCAGAGGAGGGAGGTGGGTGGGACAGGGGAGGGTAATGGGTGGCCTAGAGCAGGGTGGTGGGCGGCAGGAGAGCCCTGGGTGGCAGGAAAGTAAACAGGACCATAATAATGTGTGTGGGGCCAACTGTTGACCCGAGCAAACCTACGACTTATTTCTTACGTAAATATTACCTCCTGAGACTGTGTGCGTGTGTGTGTGTGTGTGTGTGTGAAATGGGGGGGGGGGCTATTTGTCAAAGATCTAGCTCAGAAATGAAGGCTAGGTTAGGATGGGTTAGATTAAATTAGGCTACGATTAGTTAAGTTAGATTAGGTTAGATACAGACGACAATCATTTACGTCACTTACACATTTTTTTTTCCCAACACACAATTTTCACCTGGAAAATAACAACAACATGGGAACTCTGTCGTGAATAAAATAAACGGTGAATAATTTCCTCAACAGTGACGGCGGGAAGAGTCATCGTGTACCTGGCAGACGTAACCTTCACCTGACTCGACGCTAATTGCATTTTTCAACTGTTTTGCCGACAGGTAAGTAGTGTTTGGCAATGACTTTTAATTTTTATTATTAAGTTTACTGTTACCTGAGTTGTTGTTGTTGTTATTGTTATATTTGTTATTATTGTTGATGTTATTGTTGCTTTTGTTGTAGTTATTGAGGTTGTTGTTGTTGTTGTTGTTGTTGTTGTTGTTGTTGTTATTGTTATATTTGTTATTAATGTTGATGTTATTGTTGTTTTGTTGTAGTTATTGAGGTTGTTGTTGTTGTTGTTGTTGTTGTTGTTGTTGTTATTGTTATATTTGTTATTATTGTTGATGTTATTGTTGCTTTTGTTGTAGTTATTGAGGTTGTTGTTGTTGTTCTTCTTCTTCTTCTTGTTTCTTGTGTTGAAGTTATTGATGTTTTTGCTGTTGTTGTTGTTGTTGTTACCCTAACCTAACCTAACATAACCTACCCTAACGCAACCTACCCTAACATAACCTACCCTAACCTACCCTAACGCAACCTACACCTAACATAACCTACCCTAACCTAAACCCAGTCGAAACAAAGACCTCACACAAACACACTTCCTACGTAAACAAAAAACAAACAAAAATGACTTTCTTAATCACAGTAAAAGTAAAACTCATTCATTTCTTCATCACTGATCAGCTGTGACTATTCAATCATTCATTGCCTTTAACTGTCTATCTCAAGATGATAAGCACACCAACACGAACCATCAAGAGATTACATGAGAAGAGTTTCATTATTTGCTTTAGTTCAGTTGAGTAAATAAATTAGTAAAACCTACTTAAATTCTTAGTGATAATCATACAAATAATATAGGTTAGTCGTGTCTGTGTGTATGTATGTGTATTACGTCTCTTAATTTACTTAAATATCCAGGTTCTAGGCGTAACCAAACAAAAAGTGAAGTAAATTAAAAGAGTAAAAATAAATTAAGTTTAAGTAACAAGTGACACTCAAAGGATGTGTACTGTATGACAAGAGGACTGAACTGACTCAAGTCAGTTGGTGGGTCCTATATATAAGGTCGGTTCCCGCCACGCGACCCGCCGGTGGGTCGTTTAACGATGCAGATGGTCGTTAGAGAACAAAGAATGCTGGTTACAATACAAAATAAAGAAATAAGATGGGCTTGAACAAATAATGACAGTAAAACCTTAACAGCACAGGGTAAGGTGACTAGAATATATAATAGTAAATTTAACACATCATTACAGGAATAATATGGAACATGGGAGCATGTTATATATAAAAAAAAGAAAAAATACGACACGGTCGTAACAGTATATGTATGTATGTATATATGTATGTATGTATGTATGTATGTATGTATGTCCACATACATAAAACATATACAACAACTATACACACATACACCAAACTAACATCAAACCACACTCCAACAAATTAAATATATACATAATCTCATACATAACTGTTAAATACAAACCAGTATACATATATCTTCACCTTCATATGAGCAAGTACTTGTATATTTCAGGAGGCAACGACCACCAGGCAGGCGTGAATGACAAGCCATCAGCGCGGATCACGGGGGAAGCGAGCTGTCTGTCACGAGTATTGGAGAGCACATGGATTTTTCTGCTAATATCGGCGTTCCATTTTTCTCACTCAGTTGTTGAAATTGTTGCAAATGGTGTTTATATGTTGAAGGTTTTATTGTGGCGATTTTCTTTTCTTTTAGGGTAGATGTTGTTGTTGTTTATATTATTATTATTTGTATTATTATTATTACTAAATCACTATAATCAGAAGGCAGAGAGACACAGCAAGCAAGAGACACAGAGATCACGCTAGAGAGACAGAGATAGGACCACTCATACTATCTCACTCTGAGGAGACATGTCACTGCTCGGACAGAAGGTTGCTGCGTCAGGTCAAGTTCCCCCAGAACGGAGGTCGTGTGATATCCAGCACCAAGTGTACCCAGCCTCACGGGGGTACACCACAGAGTTCTCCTTCATATTTCCACCTTCTCCAACTATAAATGGAAATTCGTGTTTTGGTGCAGTAGTTATTAGAGCGTTTTAGATGCAATTATGTGAGAGTAGTTGTGTGTGTGTGTGTGTGTGTGTGTGTGTGTGTGTGTGTGTGTGTGTGTGTGTGTGTGTGTGTGTGTGTGTAGTGTGTGTGTGGGGGGTAGTGTGTGTTTGTGGGGGGGTAGTATATGTATAATAATAATATATAATAGTTTATTAATAGAGTTGCAGCCGGTGGCTGAAAATATACAGAACTGTGTGTGTGTGTGTGTTTTGCGGTTGGTAAATATGTTTTTCTAATGTATTATTATTATTATTATTATTATTATTATTATTATTATTATTAGAAGTAGTAGTAGTAGTAGTAGTAGTAGTAGTAGGCCCGGGCGGCGTGGGTGTGTTGGGGTGCCTTCCCAGATTTAAAGTGTTATTGGTGGGGATATACTCAGTTTGTGGGAGCGAGAATTTCACAGTGTGTCGATGAACGTTGGATGTCACCTTGAGCATCATCGCCGACGGCTCGTCTCATTCCTTACGACTTTAAACGCAAATATTGCTCGTGTTCACCGGCGATCTTCAAGTAAGCCGGTGAGTGTTTGAATGGTGGGTGGCTGGAGTTGCCAAATGTCAGTGCCAGTGTCAGTGTCGATAGGCCTACCCTAGCAAGGGTGGCATCGCGACTCTCGCCCCTATGGGGCCAAGTGCCTCAAGTAACGGCCTCTCCATGTAGTGTCGGCTGACCCATGGGGGGTGCCCGACACAACCACACGCGCGCGTAAGCCCTTACTACCCGGACATCGAAGGCCAGGCTGTCACCCCTGTGCCTCATACGCATAAGATCTAGTTCCTTCGTCCGTATGGGCCCAATAGCAGAGGTCGGAGGCGGAAATATCTGTCGCCCGAGTTGCTGGGCACTATGCCTGGCAACAGTCTTTGCTGCGTCTGTGCTAGCCCGAACCAAAACTGCACAAATTGTTTTTGTGCGAGAAACAATCGATCATGTGTGGATTGCAGGAAGCTAGACCAGTGTCGGAACCCACGTGGCAGGGAGCCGACACAGGCGGCCACAGTGGATATCGCCGGGACCCAACCACCCGATGATATCCCAAATGATAGCAGTGAGTCTACTCAACCCGAAAATGTAGTACTAATAAATGCTGCTCCCTCAGTAGCAGGTGTCCAGGAGGAGAATGAGAGACTGCCGCCTCAGTGGAAAGGCATGTCGATGGAAAATGCAGGCGTATGGGTCAAAGAAACCTACTCAGAAATTGTCAAGTGGTCGCCCGCTAACTTATTTGAACCACCCAAGTGTGCGGCCACCAAAGAAATGATTCGGGAGATGACTTTCTTCATGACTGATTACACTCAGGACCGCTTCCTCGCCCCCCTAGCTCTTCAAATACTGGCAATAATACCACATCTATTTTGTCAGAGGACACACACAAAGGCTAAGCACAAAGAAAATGTGGCAGCAATGAAGAGAAGGTCGACAATGTGGCGGACTGGGGCCCTAGATGATCTCCTATGTGAAGCAAGAACACTGCAGGAGAGACTAAAATCTACGGGTGACGGAAAGCAAAACACCGATGACGTGGCAAGAAAATTTGGAAACAAAATGCGTGTGGGAAAAGTGTCTCTCGCGGTAAGATCTCTAACACATGAATCCTCCGGTGGAGTGATGCCAATAAACAGTGCGACATTAAAACTATTGAAAGAGAAACATCCCCCTGCAAGTGAAGATGAAGGCATCAGGTTCCAGGGTGACTATATCCCACCAAATGTTGTCCTGTTCGAGAAAATAACAGGAGAGATGGTGTGGAAAAAGGCACTGAAGACTCGAGGAGGAGCCGGCCCTTCAGGTCTGGATGCAAACGGTTGGAGAGTCATCCTCAGCACTAACAAGTTTGGCCCTGTAGCAAGCGAACTCTGCACTGCCATTGCCACCCTTGCAAGAAAGCTTGCATCCTCTTGCTGCCATCACCTCCAGGCTCTGACGGCCTGCCGCCTTATTCCTCTGGAAAAGAATCCAGGATGTAGACCTATAGGGGTGGGGGAAGTGCTGAGGCGGATCATCGGAAAGTGTATAATGGAGGTGGTAAAGGACGATGTCAGGGCAGCAGCAGGGAACCTACAAGTGTGTGCTGGCCACCAGGCTGGTGGGGAGGCGGCCATTCACGCCATGAGATTGATATTTGAGCAGCGTGATTGTGAGGCCGTTCTTCTGGTGGATGCTTCAAACGCATTCAACATACTTAACCGCAAGGCTGCACTGCACAACATCAAGATCAAGTGTCCTAGCTTTGCGATGTATGTTGAAAATTCGTATAGGAATCCTTCAGACCTCTACATAGTAAACAACAAGGCTCTACGAGGTGATACCATCCTACAGTCGACCGAGGGAACAACACAGGGGGACCCCGTTGCAATGGCAATGTATGCAATAGGCCTATCAGTGCTCCAACAAGAAATAAAGTATGAAACAACTGGGGTCAAACAAGTGGCATATGCTGATGACCTCACAGGAGCAGGAAAAGTGGAGGACATCAAAAAGTGGTGGGACCTGGTAACATCGCGAGGTCCACATATAGGGTACCACCCTAACGCCAGCAAATCCTTCCTCATCGTGAAGCCAGATCATTATGATCGGGCTGTGGAGGTTTTCGGCGAAAGTGAGGTCAAAATAACTAAGGACGGCCAAAGACATCTAGGCGCAGTAATTGGCACTACGGACTTCAAGACCCAGTACGTAGGGGGAAAAGTGAATGAGTGGGTTAGCGAAATCCATGCTCTATCGGAGATTGCTAACACAGAGCCACATGCGGCCTTTGCAGCATTCACACATGGAGTCAAGCATCGTTGGAACTACCTGATGCGTACCATCCCTGAGATCCGACCCCTCCTCCACCCTTTGGAAGAAGCAATCAGTGTCAAGTTCATTCCCAAACTAGTGAAACACCACGACTTAACCCTAGTAGAAAGAACACTTCTTGCACTTCCACCAAGACTGGGAGGGATGGGACTAACTAATCCAGAGGAGATTGCTGACTCTGAACATCAAAATTCACTTAAGCTCACGGCAGCCCTCACTGACCACATAATAGCCCAGAATGCAACAGGGGAAGTGGACACCAGCGAAGTTAATAAGATCCGTAGGTCCATTACAACAGATCGGCAGCACTGCCAAAATGACATGTTGCAGCAACTATTGCTGCTGGTTCCAGAAAATTTGACAAAAAAAGTAGCTATAGCGCAGGAGGTGGGCGCCTCGAACTGGCTAACTACGTTACCGATAAGGGCAAATGGTTTCAGCCTTAACAAACAAGAATTTACAGATGCCATTGCTCTAAGGTACGGTTGGCCAGTAGATGGTTTGCCCTCCCAATGCGTGTGTGGCTATTCCTATGATGGCGATCACGCCATGGTTTGCAAGAAGGGGGGCTTCATATGCATGAGGCATGACGAGGTAAGGGATCTCACAGCAAATATGTTGAAGGAAATCTGCCGGGACGTCATGGTAGAACCGACCCTCCTTCCACTGGATGGCGAGATCTTCCAACACAGGACTTCAAACACTTCTAACGAAGCCCGTGTGGACGTCAGTGCTCGAGGATTCTGGACGCGGGGACAGCGAGCTTTCTTCGACATCAGGATTTTTGATCCCATGGCCGTTTGTCACCGTAACCTAGCTCTCGATGCTGCGCATAGGAGGAACGAGAACGACAAGAGAAGGGCATATGGGGAGAGAATTCAAAATGTTGATCAAGGCAGCTTCACTCCTCTAGTGTTCACAACCTCTGGTGGGATGGGCCCAAGTGCAAGATGTTTCTACGCCAGACTCGCGGAGCTGATCTCCGAACAGAAGCAGCAGCCCAGAAGTTATGTCACAGCCTGGATGAGATGTCGACTGTCCTTCTCTCTCCTTCGGTCGGCTTTGCTCTGCCTCAGGGGAACGAGAGCTTCTGCCCCTACTCCGACAACTGCTGCAGATATCGACTATGAGGCTACAGTCACTGAATGCCGCATGGATCTGCGGCTCAACTAATTTAACACAGATAGGATAGTTTCTTATGTATTAGGATATTTAATATTAAGCCACGGTAATGAGGGGTAGTAGTAGTAGTAGTAGTAGTAGTAGTAGTAGTAGTAGTAGTAGTAGTAGTAGTAGATTTATCATCACAATCACCCTTATTATTACAATACATATATCATTCTAAATAATAACATCAACTAAAGTTATTAAAATTCTTACTAAAACTAAATAAACAATACATATAATTTATCATAAACAAAAAATTATACCGAATTAATTATTAAAAACGGACCTCACGTTACACTCACTATGACAAAGTTACAATGACATAACTTTAGCCTAAATTTCAGGGGTGTTCTTAAATCATAGAGTGTTACCAGAACCCGGCCTTAAATATTCACAACAAATTGCATATTAATCTACATAACTTTAGGGATCTACTTCAACACACAGAACAGTAAGTGCCTTCCCTTCCCTCACGGTGGCTCGTATCTCAACACTTCCTCGTGATCTTAAAACTTATTTCAATTCATACTGTTACTTTCTAAATTTTCTTGAAAATTTTCTTACCCTATCATTCTTTTCTTAACCTAAACCCAATTAAACCTAGCCTAAAGAGACCTATTCTAACCTAACCTAAACCTAGCCTAAACAGACCTATTTAAACCAAACCTAAACTTAATTAAACCTTGAGTGCAGATCAAGTTATAAATTATAAACAAAATAATTACTAAGTTCCTTCGGTTTCCTTCGGGTTCCTTCGGTTTCCTTCGGGTTTCTTCGGTTTCCTTCGGGTTTCTTCGGCTTCCTTCGGGTTCTTTGATGGTGTAGTAGTAGTAAGCGTTTTATTGATCCCAGTCTACTGTCTTAGAGAGTTTAATATTAGTGATCAAATACCCATTATACAAATTGCCTCGAGCCGCACCACCACCTCCCCTTCTAGTTAGTGGGCTTCTCCTACCTCCTATGGCTAGTGACTGCTACTACCTCCTATGGCTAGCGGGCCGCTACTACCCCTCCAGGCAATAGGTGGCCGCCACTTCCACCCTAAAAGTACCACTACTCTCCCACCTGTTATACGAGGCAGTTTGTCAAGGTCAGAATGTATTTTTAAATGAAACTGTAATCATAGATCGACTAAATATAACGCTACTTTGATGGTAAATCAGGATAGGAAAAAACCCATAGAAATAGTAGAGCCGTTCTTCTGCCGGCCTCCCCAAACACGCGAAATATTAAAGACAGGAGGAACACAGTACACAGACCTTCCCAGCTTACTGTCTCACTCACTGACTGTCGAACGATCAACCAAATAAGTTGTTTTCTCCTTCACTTGAGCAACTTAAGCCACAAAAATATGGTGATGTGAGGTGAGGTGAGGTGAGGTGAGGTGAGGTGACGTTAAGTGGAGGGGGCGTTACATCCAGTAGATACCACCACGTCCATGATGGGTTAACTGAGAGGGTAAACAGGAAGTACTTTTGCGATGCTATTTTTGTATTATTATTTTTGTCTGTGTGTGTGTGTGTGTGTGGTAGAGAGAGAGAGAGAGAGAGAGAGAGAGAGAGAGAGAGAGAGAGGTGATGACAGGTATACAAGACACAGCCCGGCAGAGGGTAAAATCTACGGTCATAGCTTGCCACATTTCACTACCATACAGTTTTCTTTCTCCACCGGGCTTCTCAACAAATTTTTTAGAACAAACAACAAATTAGAATACTGTTAACACTACTAATGGTTTCAATTGTTGTATTAAAGTATCCTAAATCATTAACATATTAAAATCGTCTTAATAGGTGATTATTTTGATTATAATAATAAAATGTTAAATTCCCCCTAGACCTGAACTAAACCATTACCATATTAAACGGGCTTGAACAGCTAACTATTAATTCCAACATAATTAACTCATTATAAAGGAGTATTATTAAAGAGTATTATTCCACGCTAAGAATATTAACATAGCGAGTGTGTTGAACATGGCGTGGTTGCCTGAGCTAGTCGGGGAGGGGGAATATGTTAATATGGGAAGATTACGCTTCAGGTGTCTGTTATTAACTTTTCAACTTCGTATTTACTTTCACCCAAGCTTGGCAAGATGTGGTTACCTGCCGGCCTTGTTACCTGTCTAATGTGAAATATATGAACTTTGAAATTAAGATATTTATAAAGTTTTCCTAGGTAGAGAAGAGTTAATGTGGGTGAAAATGTAATATTAAGGTAAATAAATGGTGGCGAAGGTGTGGCTATTGGGGGAGGCTGGAGACCACGTTAAAAAATAAATAAAAAATAAAGTAGTAGTAGTAGTAGTAGTAGTAGTAGTAGTAGTAGTAAAAAGAGAAATAAGAGTAAGGGGAAGGATATGTGGGAAGGGGAGACAGGGGGAGAAATATGGTTCAGCTGAGGGTGAAGCTGGTGGGTGATGGGGAGGGGAGGAGACGGGATGGGAGGGAAAAAAGAGATGTAAGGGGAAGGAAGAGGAGAGGGGAGGGAAGAAAGAGATGTAAGGGGAAGGAAGAGGAGAGGGGAGGGAAGAGGAGAAGGAGGAGGATGAATTGAGTGATTGGGAGGGGAAGGCGAACAAGGGAAGGGGAGGGGAGAAGGAATGGAAGAGACAGGAGGGGAGTGGTGGGGAGGGGAGAAGATGGAAGGAAGGGGAGATGTTGAGAGGAATGGGAGGGGAAAGAAGGTGGGGAAAGGACGAAACCACTGGGAAAATTACCTTTGGCTATGTGAGTGTCAACGTCGGTACACTGTGGGGAGTGTGTGTAATAATAATAATAATAATAATAATAATAATAATAATTAACGGTTTATTGAAAGAGCTTGGCAGCCAGAAGGCTGAAAATATACAGTTACATATTTGGGGAATGGGTTGCGAATTACAAATAATATACAAGTGACATAAGTGACACAAATAAGACATATAGTAACTTAGATGGGGATCAGCTCAAACTACAGTTCATTTCAACATAGTGACAGTGTAGGGAGCAGTGTTTACTGGGAGTGAATACACTGATTTATTACATGTTATTGATAATTTTTACAATGGTTGGGACTGGGCTGTTCTTATAGCGATCAGTTCGTGCACGTATGGGCTGGATGCGGTTGTGGTGTCGAACAGCAATTCTCGGACAGGGGATCTCAGGTGGTAGTAGGGGCCGGTGTCGGGGATGGTGTAGAAGCTTCTTACCAAATTTGCAGATGAGGCCGTGGTGATGGTCAGTGAGAGTCGAAAGGGTCAGTGTGTTGAGCGCTTCTTGATATGTGGAGTGTGTGTGTGTGTGTGTGTGTGTGTGTGTGTGTGTGTGTGTGTGTGTGTGTGTGTGTGCAAGAGACACAAAGTTACCCCAATCATTGTATTCCGTATAATAATAAAACAAATAAGGTAAACAAATTAAGAAAATATTTGAAACTCACACAAAGAATAAGAATAAAAATAAGAGAGAAACAAAGTTAATAGAAAATAATAAATAATAATAATTACACAAAAAGAGGATGAAATTAAAAACAAATATATTTATTTAATTTTCTCTCTAATAGTAAAACCAATTACATTATGCATTCAGGCTATGAGACCCGCTATGATTACCTGCTCCTGTGACCTCGTTGTGTATGTTGTATGATGTGTATGTTGTGTATGTTGTACGATGTGTATGTTGTGTATGTTGTATGATGTGTATGTTGTGTGTGTTGTACGATGTGTATGTTGTGTATGTTGTACGATGTGTATGTTGTGTATGTTGTATGATGTGTATGTTGTGTATGTTGTACGATGTGTATGTTGTATATGTTGTACGATGTGTATGTTGTGTATGTTGTACGATGTGTATGTTGTGTATGTTGTACGATGTGTATGTTGTGTATGTTGCACGATGTGTATGTTGTGTATGTTGTACGATGTGTATGTTGTGTGTGTTGTACGATGTGTATGTTGTGTATGTTGTACGATGTGTATGTTGTGTATGTTGCACGATGTGTATGTTGTGTATGTTGTACGATGTGTATGTTGTGTATGTTGTACGATGTGTATGTTGTATTGTTGTATAATCTTGTATAATGTTAAGACTAAAGGGATTTGGTGTATAAGATTGTCACTTGATGTTCCTCGTAATGAAAAAAATACAATTGTTTTTAGTAAACAAATTAGATTAATTTGTAATGTTGTTTTTCACATCTCTAATTATATTATTTAGGTACACACACACACATACACACACACACACACACACACACACACACACACACACACACACACATACACACACACACACAAACACACACACACACAGTTCAACAACATACTCTCACTAAATATGTTTTGACTCCGAGGGAAAGAATTACCAAGTTTTTAAACACTTTCCCACGGTCGCCATTCAAGCTTATAATAAGATAATGAAAATTTTACCACGATGGCGGATTTAGCAGAAAACACTTTAAAAAAAGATTCTATAATATGCCACACTCTTGTGATTAATAGTATTAGCGCAAAGAGGCGGCCTTGAGGGAAATGTTTTTAGTGTGAAGTTAATGGGTAATATTATATTGAAGTTAATAGATGATATTATGAATTATTACCACCACCATAAAGAAAAAGACGTATTCGGACAATTACTCTTTAAGGGAGTATTTCAGTGGCCGCTTCCACAGTCACGGTTGCAGGAGTCTGACTCATCTTGCTCGATTTATTGCATAAGTTTTGTAACGTGGTTTTTACAGCCTCTGGTGGCTACTCGCTCCCCTGCTTCTCTGCCTCCCTGCTTGCCTGCCTGTAAAACTTTCTCTTCATTCCTCGCCACAGCTCGCCATACCTCGCCACAGCAGAAAGAGATCAACCAGCTAAAAAGCTTCCCTCAATACCTCGCCACAGCTCGCCACACCTCGCCACAGCAGAAAGAGATCAACCAGCTAAAAAGCTTCCCTCAATACCTCTTACAGCTCGCCACAGCAGAAAGAGATCAACCAGCTAAAAAACTTCCCTCAATACCTCGCCACAGCTCGCCACACCTCGCCACAGCAGAAAGAGATCAACCAGCTAAAAAGCTTCCCTCAATACCTCGCCACAGCTCGCCACAGCTCGCCACAACAGGAAGAAATCAACCAGCAAAACCTTTCCCTCAATACCTCGCCACACACTAGCACAGAGGAAGAATCTCTGGTAGGGAACTCAACAAACTTCCCTCCAACACACAAGCTTAATTCGCGGTAATATCTGGTGGGGCGCCTGCCACCTGGTCGCTCTTATGATGAAGGACACCTCAAGTTTGTGTGAAAGATCCGCTTAATACCCAGCAGGCGGCCCCACCAACTTGTAATCGCCTTCTCTCCCCCAAATCTCGCGAATTCCTTCTTGATATTTTTTTCCTCTTATTTCTTTACTTGTGTGTGTGTGTGTGTGTGTGTGTGTGTGTGTGTGTGTGTGTGTATGTGTATGTGTCTGTGTGTCTGTGTCTGTCTGTCTGTCTGTCTGTATATGGTAAACGTCTTCTAAACAACACACATTTTTCTAAGTATCTATCTATAAGATCATAAAACTAAATCAAACACTTTCCTCTCTCTCTCTCTCTCTCTCTCTCTCTCTCTCTCTCTCTCTCTCTCTCTCTCTCTCTCTCTCTCTCTCTCTCTCTCTCTCTCTCTCTCCCACACACCTACGTCACCGTAACAACAATAACACCTCCCTCACACTAAAACAACCACAGACCCACAATAGCAACCACCTACCCATCTCCCACACATTCTTGGTAGGTCTCAATGCTTCCCTGGATGTCTGTAATTAGCTGATGTTGTTGACGTGTACCCTTAAGTCCCAGATAAGTTCACTTCTCTACACACACATTAAGAAGTTCAAGCACAAATTACGTATTTTCAATTCTCTTGCTATATTGTTCTCGAAGGATAAGGCAGGTGAATTCTGTCATTGTATGTCATTGGAATCTGCTATTATGACTGTTGTTATTATTATTGTTATTATTATTATTATTATTATTATTATTATTATTATTATTATTATTATTATTATTATTATTATTATTATTATTATTATTATTATTATTATTATTATTATTATTATTATTATTATTATTATTATTATTATTATTATTATTATTATTATTATTATTATTATTATTATTATTATTTTGTTATTATTAACACCGCATTGCTATTCTATAAGGTGGCCAAACTACTGCAATTAGTTTTAACTTTAATACTCTTGTTATTAATATTACTATAACTAGGGCATATTAAATTTATCATTATATTTTTACTAAGTATTTATCATAACCTATAAAAATTCCTCATTCTCAGACGACATAAAATTCTCAAAACGTGAATAAATCTCAATAGATATTCAAGGGAAAGAATTATTTAATCGACAAATATATTCCATCTATACATAAATGTCTCAAAATTTTAGGCATTTTTCGTACGCTTTTCCTCGTGACTAACAAGCATATAAGCAAATCCTTATCAATTTTTTCTTGGAATTTCAGGTTGGATGTGTAGCTCATGTTGGTGTTTCTCTCTCTCTCTCTCTCTCTCTCTCTCTCTCTCTCTCTCTCTCTCTCTCTCTCTCTCTCTCTCTCTCTCTCTCTGTCTCTCTCTTGGTTATGAGTTGGTGATGACAAGTTTAAATTACTTCCTGTTCTCGGCCGCCCTTGTGTCAATAACTCACCAAACTTCATTTTTATGCCAAGTGTTGCTATTTTCTTCGTGTTTTCCTGTTTATGAAGGTCTGAAGTGTGTTTGGCAGGGGGTGTTTGTGTTGGTTCTAGTGTGTGAAGGTGTTAAGTGTGTGTTTGTAAGGTATGTTTAGGCGTTTGTGTGTGTGTGTGTGTCTGTGGTTGTTGTTTGTGAAGGCGTTGAGTGTGTTTGGTGTGGCAACCATACCACCTCCCCACCACACACTAACCCCACCTCCCCCACCTCCCCACCACACACTAACCCCCCTCCCACCACACCACACACTGACACCTCCCCACCTCCCCTGCACACACAACAACCTCCCCACCACCACAAGCCTTCCCACCTTCCCAACACACACCTACTCCACCTCCCCACCACATCACCTCCTCACCTTACCTGGCCAACTCACCTGGGGGTAGCAATTTAATTAGACACCCCCCCCCACCAACGTCATTAAGAACCAATCCTTGGAAGCATTTTGGCCCCTAATGAGCAGTTTAGGTCGATTAACGAACCCGAATGAGTGTTTTACGTATATTGAAGTTACATTATTAATTACCTGGTCGCGAAAGATGACATTTTGTTTTCACCTGAGGATTTTAGTATCTACCTTCATTGTCTTGTTAATCAACTATATAAAGATCAGTAAATAAATTATGCAGGTAATGTATAAGTTATAATATCTAAGTATCTAAGAAAGAGGGAGAGAGAGAAAGAAAGAGAGAGAGACAGATAAAGAGAGATAGAGAGAAAGAGAATGCCTAACACACGCCGCAGTTACAGCTGAGATACAAGATAAGGTTACGGCACATTTAACACCATCGTCGTCAAATAAATACAAAAGTACCTAACTGTGAAATTGCTACGAGTTACATATATTTGCTGGGTAACTCCTGCCGTCTCTTGTTACAGTTAGTGTTATGCAAACTACCTTAGAACAACCTGAACAACTACTATTGTCAGGTAAACTATCCTGCAACAACTTTGAAACATCTGGATAACAACCAATTGACAGGTAACAACGCCTAACACTACTAGCAACACTTAACACCACTACTAACACCTAACAACCACACTTAACACTTTTAATAAAACTAAACATCACACTTAACACCACTACCAACACCTAACAACCACACTTAACACTTTTACTAAAACTTAATCCACTTTATCTCCTCCTTTATGACTGTCAGTAACCAGGCTCTTGTGGTGTTACTGTGAGAATGGGTCAATAGTTTCATGCAACTTTATGATAACCTGTGTTCGAAAATGTTGTCCATAAGTATGCAAAGTGGATATGTAAATTTTCAACCCACACTGAGAATATACGTCATAGATAAACACAATGCTCTCTCTCTCTCTCTCTCTCTCTCTCTCTCTCTCTCTCTCTCTCTCTCTCTAATTATTTCATATATATAGACCAATGTGTTATGTACAACCACAATCACAACAACAACCATAACCATTGCATCTCTGTATCAACAACAGCCACCACCACTACCTCTGTGTTACAGGTCAAGGTCACATATTGAGGTCATTTAAGGTTAAGTTA
>NW_024717661.1:0-14237 GCF_018991925.1 Homarus americanus | reverse complement strand
CCAGCAATCCCTTACTTACCTGTGATTGGTGGACTAAAATATAAATCCACCAAATTACAGCCAATAGGAGAACAGAGCCTCCACTCAGCACAACACCCCAACTTATGTTTTCCTGTTGGTTAATTTTTCTCTTTTTCATTGTTGAGGTCTGCGATGATACTGGAAATGTGATGGGCGGTGTATTTATTTTACGTCATATCTCTCAGAGATCTAAATACGAGGTGCAAAAACAACTGTACTAGTGGGCTCTTGTACTAGTGGTGGCGGCCCTCCCAAGAACGGTGGCGCTCCCAGGGGCTCTCCCAGGGACAGCAACGCTCTCAGGGGCCCTCCCACAGACGGCGGCACTCCCAGGGGCCGTGCCAGGGCCGATGGCGCTCCCAGGAGCCTTGCCAGGGGCACTGGCACCCTCAGGGAATCTCCCTAGGACAGCCGCACTCCCAGAGACCCTCCCACGGACGGTGGCACTCCCAGGGTGCGTGCCAGGGTCAGTGGCCCCCCTAGGGGACCCTGCCAGGGGCGCTGGCGTACCCAGGCCTCTCCCAGGGACAGCGGAGACGTCCAGCAATCCCTTACTTACCTGTGATTGGTGGACTAAAATATAAATCCACCAAATTACAGCCAATAGGAGAACAGAGCCTCTACTCAGCACAACACCCCAACTTATGTTTTCCTCTTGCTTATTTATTCTCTTTTTCATTGTTGAGGTCTGCGATGATACTGGAAATGTGATGGGCGGTGTATTTATTTTACGTCATATATCTCAGATATCTAAATACGAGGTGCAAAAACAACTGTACTAGTGGTGGCGGCCCTCCCAAGAACGGTGGCGCTCCCAGGGGCTCTCCCAGGGACAGCAACGCTCTCAGGGGCCCTCCTAGAGACGGCTGCACTCCAAGGGGCCGTGCCAGGGTCGATGCCGCCCCGAGGAG
This sequence comes from Homarus americanus, assembly GCF_018991925.1. Classification (NCBI taxonomy): domain Eukaryota; kingdom Metazoa; phylum Arthropoda; class Malacostraca; order Decapoda; family Nephropidae; genus Homarus; species Homarus americanus. Next base: position 13,305 of record NW_024717661.1, on the reverse strand, counting down.
CCTTGCCAGGGGCGCAGGCACCCTCAGGGGATCTCCCTAAGAAAGCCGCACTCCCAGAGACCCTCCCAAGGACGTTGGCGCTCCCAGGGTGCGTGCCAGGGTCAGTGGCGCCCCCAGGGGACCCTGCCAGGGGCGCTGGCGTAACCAGGCCTCTCCCAGAGACAGCGGAGACGTCCAGCAATCCCTTACTTACCTGTGATTGGTGGACTAAAATATAAATCCACCAAATTACAGCCAATAGGAGAACAGAGCCTCCACTCAGCACAACACCCCAGCTTATGTTTTCCTGTTGGTTATTTATTCTCTTTTTCATTGTTGAGGTCTGCGATGATACTGGAAATGTGATGGGCGGTGTATTTATTTAATCTCTCAGAGATTTAAATACGAGGTGCAAAAACAACTGTACTAGTGGGCTCTTGTACTAGCGGTGGCGGCCCTCCCAAGAACGGTGGCGCTCCCAGGGGCTCTCCCAGGGACAGCAACGCTCTCAGGGGCCCTCCCACAGACGGCGGCACTCCCAGGGGCCGTGCCAGGGCCAATGGCGTCCCAGGAGCCTTGCCAGGGGCACTGGCACCCTCAGGGAATCTCCCTAGGACAGCCGCACTCCCAGAGACCCTCCCAAGGACGGTGGCACTCCCAGGGTGCGTGCCAGGGTCAGTGGCGCCCCCAGGGGATCCTGCCAGGGGCACTGGCGTACCCAGGCCTCTCCGAGGGACAGCGGAGACGTCCAGCAATCCCTTACTTACCTGTGATTGGTGGACTAAAACATAAATCCACCAAATTACAGCCAATAGGAGAACAGAGCCTCCACTCAGCACAACACCCCAACTTATGTTTTCCTGTTGGTTATTTATTCTCTTTTTCATTGTTGAGGTCTGCGATGATACTGGAAATGTGATGATGTGTATTTATTTTACGCCATATCTCTCAGAGATCTAAATACGAGGTGCAAAAACAACCGTACTAGCGAAGCCCTTGTACTAGTGGTGGCGGCCCTCCCAAGAACGGTGGCGCCCCAGGGCCCGCGGCCAGGGCCGACGGCGCTCCCAGGAGGCCTTTGCTAGGCACTGGCACCCTCAGGGAATCTTCCTAGGACAGCCGTGATTCCCAGAGACCCTCCCCATGATTGTGGCACTCCCAGGGCAAGTGCCAGGGCCGCGGCACCCCCAGGGGACCCCTGCCAAGGCGCCATGCACTCCAGGCCTCTCCCAGGGACAGCTGAGACGTCCAGCAACCCCATACTTAACTGTGATTGGTGGACTAAAATATAAACCCACCAAATTACAGCCAATAGGAGAACAGAGCCTCCAGTCAGCACAACACCCCAACTTATGTTTTCCTGTTTGATATTTATTCTCCTTTTCATTGTTGAGGTCTGTGATGATACTGGAAATGTGATGGGCGTTCTATTTATTTAACGTCATATCTATCAGAGTTTTAGATCGTGCAAAAACAACTGTACTAGTGGGCTCCTGTAGTAGTGGTGGAGGCCCTCCAAGAACGGTGGCGCTCCCAGTGGCTCTCCTAGGGACAGCGACGCTGTCAGGGACCCTCCCACAGACGGCATCACTTTCAGGGGCTGTGCCGGGACCGATGGTGCCCCCTGGAGCCTTGCCAGGGGTGCTGGCACTCTCAGGGAATCTCCCTAGGACAGCCGCACTCCCAGAGACCCTCCCTAGGATGGTGGCGCTCCCAGGGTGCGTGCCAGGTCAGTGGCGCCCCCAGGGGACCCTGCCAGGGGCGCTGGCGCTACCAGGCCTTTCCCAGGGACAGCGGAGACGTCCAGCATTCCCTTACTTAACTGTGATTGGTGGACTAAAATATAAATCCGCCAAATTACAGCTAATAAGAGAACAGAGCTTCCAGTCAGCACAACACCCCAACTTATGTTTTCCTGTTGGATATTTATTCTCCTTTTCAATTTTGAGGTCTGCGATGATACTGGAAATGTGATGGGAGGTGTATTTATTTAACGTCATATCTATCAGAGATCTAAATTCGTAGTGCAAAAACAACTGTACTAGTGGGCTCCTGTACTAGTGGTGGCGGCCCTCCCAAGAACGGTGACGCTCCCAGGGCTTCTCCCAGGAACAGCAACGCTCTCAGGGGCCCTCCCAGAAACGGTGGCACTCCCAGGGGCCGTGGAGGACCGATGGCGCCCCCAGGAGCCTTGCCAGGGGCGCTGGCACCCTCATGGGATCTCCCTAGGACAGCCGGTGACTCCCAGAGACCTTTCCTATGACGGTGGCACTCCCAGGGTGCGTGCCAGGGTCAGTGGAGCCCCCAGGGGACCCTGCCAGGGGCGCTGGCGTACCCAGGCCTCTCCCAGGGACAGCGGAGACGTCCAGCAATCCCTTACTTACCTGTGATTGGTGGACTAAAATATAAATCCACCAAATTACAGCCAATAGGAGAACAGAGCCTCCACTCAGCACAACACCCCAACTTATGTTTTCCTGTTGGTTATTTATTCTCTTTTTCATTGTTGAGGTCTGCGATGATACTGGAAATGTGATGGGCGGTGTATTTATTTTACGTCATATCTCTCAGAGATCTAAATACGAGGTGCAAAAACAACTGTACTAGTGGGCTCTTGTACTAGTGGTGGCGGCCCTCCCAAGAACGGTGGCGCTCCCAGGGGCCGTGCCAGGGCCGATGGCGCTCCCAGGAGCCTTGCCAGGGGCACTGGCACCCTCAGGGAATCTCCCTAGGACAGCCGCACTCCCAGAGACCCTCCCAAGGACGGTGGCACTCCCAGGGTGCGTGCCAGGGTCAGTGGCACCCCCAGGGGACCCTGCCAAAGGCGCTGGCGTACCCAGGCCTCTCCTAGGGACAGCGGAGACGTCCAGCAATCCCTTACTTACCTGTGATTGGTGGACTAAAATATAAATCCACCAAATTACAGCCAATAGGAGAACAGAGCCTCCACTCAGCACAACACCCCAACTTATGTTTTCCTGTTGGTTATTTATTCTCTTTTTCATTGTTGAGGTCTGCGATGATACTGGAAATGTGATGGGCGGTGTATTTATTTAATCTCTCAGAGATTTAAATACGAGATGCAAAAACAACTGTACTAGTGGGCTCTTGTACTAGCGGTGGCGGCCCTCCCAAGAACGGTGGCGCTCCCAGGGGCTCTCCCAGGGACAGCAACGCTCTCAGGGGCCCTCCCACAGACGGCGGCACTCCCAGGGGCCGTGCCAGGGCCGATGGCGTCCCAGGAGCCTTGCCAGGGGCACTGGCACCCTCAGGGAATCTCCCTAGGACAGCCGCACTCCCAGAGACCCTCCCAAGGACAGTGGCACTCCCAGGGTGCGTGCCAGGGTCAGTGGCGCCCCCAGGGGACCCTGCCAGGGGCGCTGGCGTACCCAGGCCTCTCCCAGGGACAGCGGAGACGTCCAGCAATCCCTTACTTACCTGTGATTGGTGGACTAAAATATAAATCCACCAAATTACAGCCAATAGGAGAACAGAGCCTCCACTCAGCACAACACCCCAACTTATGTTTTCCTGTTGGTTATTTATTCTCTTTTTCATTGTTGAGGTCTGCGATGATACTGGAAATGTGATGGGCGGTGTATTTATTTTACGTCATATCTCTCAGAGATCTAAATACGAGGTGCAAAAACAACTGTACTAGTGGGCTCTTGTACTAGTGGTGGCGGCCCTCCCAAGAACGTTGGCGCTCCCAGGGGCTCTCCCAGGGACAGCAACGCTCTCAGGAGCCCTCCTATAGACGGCTGCACTCCAAGGGGCCGTGCCAGGGTCGATGCCGCCCCGAGGAGCCTTGCCAGGGGCGCAGGCACCCTTAGGGGATCTCCCTAGGAAAGCCGCTCTCCCAGAGACCCTCCCAAGGACGTTGGCGCTCCCAGGGTGCGTGCTAGGGTCAGTGGCGCCCCCAGGGGACATTGCCAGGGGCACTGGTGCTACCAGGCCTCTCCCAGGGACAGCGGATATACTAGGGGCCCTCTCATGGAAACTGGAGCCCCCTGGGACTCTCCTAGGGACAGCCACGCTCTCAGGGGCCCTCCCAGAGACGGCGGTATTCAAAGGGGGCAGTGCCAGGGCCGATGGCGCACCCAAGAGCCCTGCCAGGGGCGCTGTCACCCTCAGGGGATCTCCCTAAGACAGCCGCACTCCCAGAGACCCTCCCAAGGACGGTGGCACTCCCAGGGTGCGTGCCAGTGTCAGTGGCGCCCCCAGGGGACCCTGCCAGGGGTGCTGACTCTAACAGGCCTCTCCCAGGGACAGCGGAGACGTCCCACAATCCCGTACTTATCTGTGATTGGTGGACTAAAATATAAATCCACCAAATTACAGCCAATAGGGGAACAGAGCCTCCAGTCAGCACAACACCCCAACTTATGTTTTCCTGTTGGATATTTATTCTCCTTTTCATTGTTGAGGTCTGCGATGATACTGGAAATGTGATGGGCGGTGTATTTATTTAATCTCTCAGAGATTTAAATACGAGGTGCAAAAACAACTGTACTAGTGGGCTCTTGTACTAGTGGTGGCGGCCCTCCCAAGAACGGTGTCGCTCCCAGGGGCTCTCCCAGGGACAGCAACGCTCTCAGGGGCCCTCCCACAGACGGCGGCACTCCCAGGGGCCGTGCCAGGGTCGATGCCGCCCCGAGGAGCCTTGACAGGGGCGCAGGCACCCTCAGGGGATCTCCCTAGGAAAGCCGCACTCCCAGAGACCCTCCCAAGGACGTTGGCGCTCCCAGGGTGCGTGCCAGGGTCAGTGGCGCCCCCAGGGGACCCTGCCAGGGGCGCTGGCGTAACCAGGCCTCTCCCAGGGACAGCGGAGACGTCCAGCAATCCCTTACTTACCTGTGATTGGTGGACTAAAATATAAATCCACCAAATTACAGCCAATAGGGGAACAGAGCCTCCAGTCAGCACAACACCCCAACTTATGTTTCCCTGTTGGATATTTATTCTCCTTTTCATTGTTGAGGTCTGCGATGATACTGGAAATGTGATGGGCGGTGTATATATTTAATCTCTCAGAGATTTAAATACGAGGTGCAAAAACAACTGTACTAGTGGGCTCTTGTACTAGTGGTGGCGGCCCTCCCAAAAACGGTGGCGCTCCCAGGGGCTCTCCCAGGAACAGCAACGCTCTCAGGAGCCCTCCCAGAGACGGCGGCACTCTCAGGGACCGTACCAGGGCCGATGGTGCCCCCAGGAGCCTTGCCAGGGGCGCTGGCACCCTCAGGGGATCTCCCTAGGACAGCCGCACTCCCAGATACCCTCCCAAAGACGGTGGCACTCCCAGGGTGCGTGCCAGGGTCAGTGGCGCCCCCAGGGGACCCTTCCAGGGGTACTGGCGCAACCAGGCCTCTCCCAGGGACAGCGGAGACGTCCAGCAATCCCTTACTTATCTGTGATTGGTGGACTAAAATATAAATCCACCAAATTACAGCCAATAGGAGAACAGAGCCTCCACTCAGCACAACACCCCAACTTATGTTTTCCTGTTGGTTATTTATTCTCTTTTTCATTGTTGAGGTCTGCGATGATACTGGAAATGTGATGGGCGGTGTATTTATTTTACGTCATATCTCTCAGAGATCTAAATACGAGGTGCAAAAACAACTGTACTAGTGGTGGCGGCCCTCCCAAGAACGGTGGCGCTCCCAGGGGCTCTCCCAGGGACAGCAACCTCTCAGGGGCCCTCCCACAGGCGGCGGCACTCCCAGGGGCCGTGCCAGGAGCCGATGGCGCTCCCAGGGAGCCTTGCCAGAACTGGCACCTCAGGGAATCTCCCTAGGACAGCCGCACTCCCAGAGACCCTCCCAAGGACGGTGGCACTCCCAGGGTGCGTGCCAGGGTCAGTGGCGCCCCCAGGGGACCCTGCCAGGGGCGCTGGCGTACCCAGGCCTCTCCCAGGGACAGCGGAGACGTCCAGCAATCCCTTACTTACCTGTGATTGGTGGACTAAAATATAAATCCACCAAAATACAGCCAATAGGAGAACAGAGCCTCTACTCAGCACAACACCCCAACTTATGTTTTCCTGTTGGTTATTTATTCTCCTTTTCATTGTTGAGGTCTGCGATGATACTGGAAATGTGATGGGCGGTGTATTTATTTTACGTCATATCTCTCAGAGATCTAAATACGAGGTGCAACAGCAACTGTACTAGTGGGCTCTTGTACTAGTGGTGGCGGCCCTCCCAAGAACGGTGGCGCTCCCAGGGGCTCTCCCAGGGACAGCAACGCTCTCAGGGGCCCTCCCACAGACGGCGGCACTCCCAGGGGCCGTGCCAGGGCCGATGTCGCTCCCAGGAGCCTTGCCAGGGGCACTGGCACCCTCAGGGAATCTCCCTAGGACAGCCGCACTCCCAGAGACCTTCCCAAGGACGGGGGCACTCCCAGTGTGCGTGCCAGGGTCAGTGGCGCCCCCAGGGGACCCTGCCAGGGGCGCTGGCGTACCCAGGCCTCTCCCAGGGACAGCGGAGACGTCCAGCAATCTCTTACTTACCTGTGATTGGTGGACTAAAATATAAATCCACCAAATTACAGCCAATAGGAGAACAGAGCCTCCACTCAGCACAACACCCCAACTTATGTTTTCCTGTTGGATATTTATTCTCCTTTTCATTGTTGAGGTCTGCGATGATACTGGAAATGTGATGGGCGGTGTATTTATTTAACGTCATATCTCTCAGAGTTCTAGATAGTGCAAAAACAACTGTACTAGTGGGCTCCTGTACTAGTGGTGGCAGCCCTCCCAAGACCGGTGGCGTTCCGAGGGGCCCTCCCAGGACAACAACCTTTCTCAGGGCCCTACCACAGACAGCAGCACTCCCAGGGGCCGTGCCAGGGCCGGTGCTCACAGGAGCCTTGCAGGGCACTGGCACCCTCAGGCCTCCCTAGGACAGCCACTCCCAGAGACCTCCCAGGGACGGTGGCACTCCCAGGGGTGCGTGCCAGGGGTCGTGGCGGCCCAGGGGACCCTGCCAGGCGCCTGGCACCCAGGCCTCTCCCAGGGACCTTGGAGACGTCCAGCAATCCTTTGCCCACCTGTGATTGGTGGACTAAAATATAAATCCGCAAATTACAGCCAATAGGAGAACAAGAACCTCCACTCAGCACAACACCCCCAACTATGTTTTCCTGTTGGTTATTTTATTCTCTTTTTCATTGTTGGGGTCTGCGATGATGCAAATGTGATGGGCGGTGTATTTATTTTTACGTCATATCTCTCAGAGATCTAAATACGAGGTGCAAAAACGACTGTACTAGTGGGCTCTTGTACTAGTGGTGGCGGCCCTCCCAAGAACGGTGGCGCTCCCAGGGGCTCTCCCAGGGACAGCAACGCTCTCAGGGGCCCTCCCACAGACGGCGGCACTCCCAGGGGCCGTGCCAGGGCCGATGGCGCTCAGGAACCTTGCCCAGAGGCACTGGCCATCGGGGCTCTCCCTAGGACAGCCACTCCCAGAGACCCTCCCAGGACAGTGGCACTCCCAGGTGCGATGCCAGGGTCAGTGGCGCCCACAGGGGACCCCTGCCAGGGGCGCTGGCGTGCCCAGGCCTCTCCAGGGACAGCAGGAGACGTCCTTAATCCCTTGCCTGTGATTGGTGGACTAAAATATAAATCCACCAAATTACAGCCAATAGGAGAACAGAGCCTCCACTCAGCACAACACCCCAACTTATGTTTTCCTGTTGGTTATTTATTCTCTTTTTCATTGTTGGTCTCTGCGATGATACTACAGAAATGTGATGGGCAGTGTATGTTGTACTACGTCATATCTCTCAAGAAATCTAAATACGAGGTGCAAAAACAACTTCCAGCTAGTGGAATGCTTGTACTGGTGGTGGCGGCCTCCAAGAACAGTGGCGCTCCCAGGGGCTCTCCCAGGGACAGCAAGCTCTCAGGAGCCCTCCACAGACGGCAGCACTCCAGGGGCCGTGCCAGGGCCGATGGCGCTCCCTGGAGCCTTGCCGGGGCACTGGCACCCCTCAGGAGTCTCCCGAGGACAGCCACTCCCAGAGACCTCCCAGGACAGTGGCACTCCCAGGGTGCGTGCCAGGGTCAGTGGCATGGGGACCCTGCAAGGGCATGGCGTGCCAAACCTCTCCAGGGACAGCAGAACATCCTTTGGCTCCACTGCCCACCTGTGATTGGTGGACTAAAATATAAATCCACCAAATTACAGCCAATAGGAGAACAGAGCCTCCACTCAGCACAACACCCCAACTTATGTTTTCCTGTTGGTTATTTATTCTCTTTTTCATTGTTGAGGTCTGCGATGATACTGGAAATGTGATGGGCGGTGTATTTATTTTACGTCATATCTCTCAGAGATCTAAATAGGAGGTGCAAAAACAACTGTACTAGTGGGCTCTTGTACTAGTGGTGGCGGCCCTCCCAAGAACGGTGGCGCTCCCAGGGGCTCTCCCAGGGGCAGCAACGCTCTCAGGGGCCCTCCCACAGACGGCGGCACTCCCAGGGGCCGTGCCAGGGCCGATGGCGCTCCCAGGAGCCTTGCCAGGGGCACTGGCACCCTCAGGGAACCTCCCTAGGACAGCCGCACTCCCAGAGACCCTCCCAAGGACGGTGGCACTCCCAGGGTGCGTGCCAGGGTCAGTGGCGCCCCCAGGGGACCCTGCCAGGGGCGTTGGCGTACCCAGGCCTCTCCCAGGGACAGCGGAGACGTCCAGCAATCCCTTACTTACCTGTGATTGGTGGACTAAAATATAAATCCACCAAATTACAGCCAATAGGAGAACAGAGTCTCCACTCAGCACAACACCCCAACTTATGTTTTACTGTTGGTTATTTATTCTCTTTTTCATTGTTGAGGTCTACGATGATACTGGAAATGTGATGGGCGGTGTATTTATTTTACTTCATATCTCTCAGAGATCTAAATACGAGGTGCAAAAACAACTGTACTAGTGGGCTCTTGTACTAGTGGTGGCGGCCGTCCCAAGAACGGTGGCGCTCCCAGGGGCTCTCCCAGGGACAGCAACGCTCTCAGGGGCCCTCCCACAGACGGCGGCACTCCCAGGGGCCGTGCCAGGGCCGGTGGCACTCCCAGGAGCCTTGCCAGGGGCACTGGCACCCTCAGGGAATCTCCCTAGGACAGCCGCACTCCCAGAGACCCTCCCAAGGACGGTGGCACTCCCAGGGTGCGTGCCAGGGTCAGTGGCCCCCCCAGGGGACCCTGCCAGGGGCGCTGGCGTACCCAGGCCTCTCCCAGGGACAGCGGAGACGTCCAGCAATCCCTTACTTACCTGTGATTGGTGGACTAAAATATAAATCCACCAAATTACAGCCAATAGGAGAACAGAGCCTCTACTCAGCACAACACCCCAACTTATGTTTTCCTGTTGGTTATTTATTCTCTTTTTCATTGTTGAGGTCTGCGATGATACTGGAAATGTGATGGGCGGTGTATTTATTTTACGTCATATCTCTCAGAGATCTAAATAGGAGGTGCAAAAACAACTGTACTAGTGGGCTCTTGCACTAGTGGTGGCGGCTCTCCCAAGAACGGTGGCGCTCCCAGGGGCTCTCCCAGGGACAGCAACGCTCTCAGGGGCCCTCCCACAGATGGCGCACCCCATGTAATGTGGCCAGGGGTCGATGGCGCCCCTGAGGAGGCCTCCCACAGGGGCACTGGCACCTTGAATCTCCCAGGACAGCCGCACTCCCAGAGACCTCCCAGGATTGCACCCCAGGGTGCGTGCCAGGGTCAGTGCCTCAGGGGATCTCTGCCAGGGCGCTGCCGTAGCCAGGCCTCCCTCTCCCAGGATGCCGAGACCAGCAATCCCTTACTTACTCAGGATTAGGACTAAAATATAACCACCAAATTACAGCCATTAGAGAACAGAGCTCCACTCAGCAACACCCCAAATCTCTATGTTTTCTCCTGTTGGTTATTTATCTCTTTTTCATTGTTGAGGTCTGGCAGATGATACTCTTGAAATGTGATGGAAGTGTGTATTTATTTTAGTCATTACATATCTCTCAGAGATCTAAATACGAGGTGCAAAAACAACTGTACTAGTGGGCTCTTGTACTAGTGGTGGCGGCCCTCCCAAGAACGGTGGCGCTCCCAGGGGCTCTCCCAGGGGCAGCAACGCTCTCAGGGGCCCTCCCACAGACGGCGGCACTCCCAGGAGCCGTGCCAGGGCCGATGGCGCTCCCAGGAGCCTTGCCAGGGGCACTGGGACCCTCAGGGATTCTCCCTAGGACAGCCGCACTCCCAGAGACCCTCCCAAGGACGGTGGCACTCCCAGGGTGCGTGCCAGGGTCAGTGGCGCCCCCAGGGGACCCTGCCAGGGGCGCTGGCGTACCCAGGCCTCTCCCAGGGACAGCGGAGACGTCCAGCAATCCCTTACTTACCTGTGATTGGTGGACTAAAATATAAATCCACCAAATTACAGCCAATAGGAGAACAGAGCCTCTACTGAGCACAACACCCCAACTTATGTTTTCCTGTTGGTTATTTATTCTCTTTTTCATTGTTGAGGTCTGCGATGATACTGGAAATGTGATGGGCGGTGTATTTATTTTACGTCATATCTCTCAGAGATCTAAATACGAGGTGCAAAAACAACTGTACTAGTGGGCTCTTGTACTAGTGGTGGCGGCCCTCCCAAGAACGGTGGCGCTCCCAGGGGCCGTGCCAGGGCCGATGGCGCTCCCAGGAGCCTTGCCAGGGGCACTGGCACCCTCAGGGAATCTCCCTAGGACAGCCGCACTCCCAGAGACCTTCCCAAGGACGGTGGCACTCCCAGGGTGCGTGCCAGGGTCAGTGGCGCCCCCAGGGGACCCTGCCAGGGGCGCTGGCGTACCCAGGCCTCTCCCAGGGACAGCGGAGACGTCCAGCAATCCCTTACTTACCTGTGATTGGTGGACTAAAATATAAATCCACCAAATTACAGCCAATAGGAGAACAGAGCCTCCACTCAGCACAACACCCCAACTTATGTTTTCCTGTTGGTTATTTATTCTCTTTTTCATTGTTGAGGTCTGCGATGATACTGGAAATGTGATGGGCGGTGTATTTATTTAATCTCTCAGAGATTTAAATACGAGATGCAAAAACAACTGTACTAGTGGGCTCTTGTACTAGCGGTGGCGGCCCTCCCAAGAACGGTGGCGCTCCCAGGGGCTCTCCCAGGGACAGCAACGCTCTCAGGGGCCCTCCCACAGACGGCGGCACTCCCAGGGGCCGTGCCAGGGCCGATGGCGTCCCAGGAGCCTTGCCAGGGGCACTGGCACCCTCAGGGAATCTCCCTAGGACAGCCGCACTCCCAGAGACCCTCCCAAGGACGGTGGCACTCCCAGGGTGCGTGCCAGGGTCAGTGGCGCCCCCAGGGGACCCTGCCAGGGGCACTGGCGTACCCAGGCCTCTCCGAGGGACAGCGGAGACGTCCAGCAATCCCTTACTTACCTGTGATTGGTGGACTAAAATATAAATCCACCAAATTACAGCCAATAGGAGAACAGAGCCTCTACTCAGCACAACACCCCAACTTATGTTTTCCTCTTGCTTATTTATTCTCTTTTTCATTGATGAGGTCTGCGATGATACTGGAAATGTGATGAGCGGTGTATTTATTTTACGTCATATCTCTCAGAGATCTAAATAGGAGGTGCAAAAACAACTGTACTAGTGGTGGCGGCCCTCCCAAGAACGGTGGCGCTCCCAGGGGCTCTCCCAGGGACAGCAACGCTCTCAGGGGCCCTCCCACAGACGGCGGCACTCCCAGGGGCCGTGCCAGGGCCGATGGCGCTCCCAGGAGCCTTGCCAGGGGCATTGGCACCCTCAGGGAATCTCCCTAGGACAGCCGCACTCCCAGAGACCCTCCCAAGGACGGTGGCACTCCCAGGGTGCGTGCCAGGGTCAGTGGCGCCCCCAGGGGACCCTGCCAGGGGCGCTGGCGTACCCAGGCCTCTCCCAGGGACAGCGGAGACGTCCAGCAATCCCTTACTTACCTGTGATTGGTGGACTAAAATATATATCCACCAAATTACAGCCAATAGGAGAACAGAGCCTCCAGTCAGCACAACACCCCAACTTATGTTTTCCTGTTGGTTATTTATTCTCTTTTTCATTGTTGAGGTCTGCGATGATACTGGAAATGTGATGGGCGGTGTATTTATTTTACGTCATATCTCTCAGAGATCTAAATACGAGGTGCAAAAACGACTGTACTAGTGGGCTCTTGTACTAGTGGTGGCGGCCCTCCCCAAGAACGGTGGCGCTCCCAGGGCCGTGCCAGGCCGCCGATGGCGCTCCCCAGGAGCCTTGCCAGGGCAGCACTGGCACCTCAGGAATCTCCCTAGACAGCTGCACTCCCAGACCCTCCCATGACGGTGGCACTCCCAGGGTGCGTGCCAGGGTCAGTGGCACTCCCCAGGACTGCCAAAGGCGCTGGCGTACCAGGCCTCTCCCAGTGATAGAGGAGACGTCCAGCAATCCTCATTTACCTGTGATTGGTGGACCAAAACATAAATCCACCAAATTACAGCCACAGGGAGAACAGCCTCCACTCAGCACAACACCCCAACTTTATGTTTTCCTGTTGGTTATTTATTCTTCTTTTTTCATTGTTGAGGTCTGCGATGATACTGGAAATGTGATGGGCGGTATTTATTTAATCTCTTCAGAGATTTAACACGAGATGCAAAAACAACTGTACTAATGGTTTGTATTAGCGGTGGTGGCTCCAAGAACGGTGGTGGCGCTCCCAGGGTCTCTCCCACGGACAGCAACGCTCTCAGGGGCCCTCCCACAGACGGCGGCACTCCCAGGGGCCGTGCCAGCACCGATGGTGCCCCCTGGAGCCTTGCCAGGGGCGCTGGCACCCTCAGGGGATCTCCCTAGGACAGCGGCACTCCCAGAGACCCTCCCAAGGACGGTGACGCTCCCAGGGTGCGTGCCAGAGTCAGTAGCGCCCCCAGGGGACCATGCCAGGGGCGCTGGCGCTACTAGGCCTCTCCCAGGGACAGCTGAGACGTCCAGCAATCCCATACTTAACTGTGATTGGTGGACTAAAATATAAACCCACCAAATTACAGCCAATAGGAGAACAGAGCCTCCAGTCAGCACAACACCCCAACTTATGTTTTCCTGTTTGATATTTATTCTCCTTTTCATTGTTGAGGTCTGTGATGATACTGGAAATGTGATGGGCGTTGTATTTATTTAACGTCATATCTATCAGAGTTTTAGATCGTGCAAAAACAACTGTACTAGTGGGCTCCTGTAGTAGTGGTGGAGGCCCTCCAAGAACGGTGGCGCTCCCAGTGGCTCTCCTAGGGACAGCGACGCT
>NW_024717660.1:0-15651 GCF_018991925.1 Homarus americanus | reverse complement strand
TATACAAAGTCCCCTAATCGAGTATAAGAAAGTCCCCTTATCGAGTATAACAAAGTCCCCTGATCGAGTATAGCAAAGCCCATAATCGAGAATAACAAAGTCCCCTGATCGAGTATAACAAAGCCCCAGGATCGAGTATAACAAAGCCCCATGATCGAGTATAACAAAGACCTCTGATTGAGTATAATAAAGTCCCTTGAACGAGTATAATAAAAGGCCCCTGGTCGAGCATAACAAAGATCCCTGGTCGAGTATACCAAAGTCCCCTGATCGAGTAAAACAAAGTTCTCTGGTCGAGTATTACAAAGTCCCCTAATCGAGTATAACAAAGCCCTCTAATCGAGTAAAACAAAGTCCACTGATTGAGTATAACAAAGTAGTCTGATCGAGTATAACAAAGTCCCCTGATCGAGCATAACAAAGGTCCCTGGTCGAGTATAACAACGTCCCCTGATCGAGTATATCAAAGTCCCCTGGACGAGTATAACAAAGCCCCCTGATCGAGTATAACAAACTCCCATGATCGAGTATAACAAAGTCCCCTGATCGAGTATAACAAAGACCCCTAATGGAGTATAACAAAGTCCCCTGATCGAGTATTATAAAGTCCCCTGATCGAGTATAACAAAGACCCCTAATGGAGTATAACAAAGTACCCTGGTCGAGTATAACAAAGTTCCCTGGTCGAGTATAACAAAGACCCCTGATCAAATATAAAAATTCCCCTGATAGAGTATATCAAAGCCCCTTGGTCGAGTATAGCAAAGTCTCCTGATCGAGTATAACAAAGTCCCCTGATCGAGTATAACAAATTTCCCTCGTTGAGTATAACAAAGCCCCATGATCGAGTATAACAAAGTCTCCTGGTCGAGTATACAAAGTTCCCCTAATCGAGTATAAAAAAGTCCCCTTATCGAGTATAACAAAGTTCCCTGATCGAGTATAACAAAGCCCCATGATCGAAAATAACATAGTCCCCTGATCGAGTATATCATAGCCCTCTGATCGAGTACAACAAAGTCCCCTGATCGAGTATTACAAAGTCCCCTGATCGAGTATAAAAAATACCCCTGATTGAGTATATCAAAGTCCCCTTATCGAGTATAACAAAGCCCCCTCATCGAGTATAACAAAGACCCCTAATGGAGTATAACAAAGGCCCCGAATCGAGTATAACAAAGTCCCAAGATCGAGTATAACAAAGTCCCCTGATCGAGTATAGCAGAGCCCATAATCGAGAAGAACAAAGTCCCCTGATCGAGTATAACAAAGCCCCCGGATTGAGTATAACAAAGCCCCATGATCGAGTATAACAAAGCCCCATGATCGAGTATATCAAAATCCCCTGATCGAGTATAACAAAGACCCCTGATCGAGTATAACAAAGACCCCTTATCGAGTGTAACAAAGTTCCCTTATCTAGTATAAAACGCCCCCTGATCGAGTATAACAAAGTCCCCTGATCGAGTATAAGAAAGTCCCTGATCGAGTGTAACAAAGCTCCCTAATCGAGTATAACAAAGTCCCCTTGTCGAGTATAACAAAGTCCCCTGATCGAGTAAAACAAAGTCCCCTGATCGAGTATAACAAAGCCCCCTGATCGAGAAAAACAAAGTCCCCTGATTGACTGTAACAAAGTCCCCTGATCGAGTAAAACAAAGTCCCCTATTCGAGTATAACAAAGCCCCCTGATCGAGAAAAACAAAGTCCCCTGATTGACTATAACAAAGCCCCCTGATCGAGAATAACAAAGTCCCCTGATCGAGTATAACAAAGACCCCTAATGGAGTATAACAAAGGCCCCTGATCGAGTATAACAAAATCCTTAGATCGAATATAACAAAGTCCCCTGATTGAGTATAACAAAGCCCCATGATCGAGAATAACAAAGGTCCCTGGTCGAGTATAACAAAGACCCCTAATGGAGTATAACAAAGTCCTCTGATCGAGTATAACAAAGTCCCCTGATCGAGTATAACAAAGACTCCTAATGGAGTATAACAAAGTACCCTGGTCGAGTATAACAAAGTTCCCTGGTCGAGTATAACAAAGTCCCCTGATCGAGTATAACTAAGCCCCCTGATCGAGTATAACAAAGACCCCTGATCAAATATAAAAAATCCCCTGATCGAGTATATCAAAGCCCCTTGGTCGAGTATAGCAAAGTTCCTGATCGAGTATAACGAAGTCCCCTAATCCCGAGTATAACAAAGCCTGCCTGATTGAGTATAACAAGACCCTGATCATATATAAGTCTCCTGATCCGGGTATTAACAAAGTCCTGATTGGTATGTAAATACTCTGATCGGAGTATAACAAAGTCCCCTGATCAGGTATAACAAAGCCTGCCTGATCGGTATAACAAAGACCCCTGATCATATATAAAAAAGTGTCTGATCGAGGTATAACGTCCTGATTGAGTATATCAAAGCCTCCTGGTCAGTATAGCAAAGTCTCCTGATCGAGTATAACAAAGTCCCTGATCGAGTATAACAAGTCACTACAGATGAGGCCATAACAAGAACCCTGATCAAATATAAAAAGTCAAGCTGTCCCGAGGTATAACAAAGTCCCCTGATCGAGTATAGTAAAGCCCATAATCCGAGAATAACAAAGTCCCCTGGTCGAGTATAACAAATGCCCCTGATCGAGAGTATAACAAAAGACCTCTGATTGAGTAACACAAAGTCCCTTGAACGAGTATAAAACAAGGCTCCTGAGGGTCGAGCATAACAAGATCCTGGTGGAGTATACCAAAGTCCCTGATGAGTAAAACAAAGTTCTCTGGTCAGTATAACAAGTCCTAATCCCGGTATAAACAAAGCCTCTAATCCAGGTAAAACAAAGTCCACTGATTAGGTATAACAAAATTACTCTGATCGAGTATAACAAAGTCCCGATCCGACGTAAGCAAGGTCCCTGGTCGAGTATAACAAAGACCCTAATGAGGTATAACAAAGTCCATAATTCGAGGTATAACAAAGTCCCTGATCGAGAGTATAACAAAAGACCCCTAATGGGTATAACAAAATTACCCTGGTCAGAGTATAACCAAGGGATTCTCTGGTCAGTACAACAAGTCCCCTGATCGAGTATAACTAAGCCCTGATCAGTATAACGAGACTGATCAAATATAAAATCCCTGATCAGGTATATCAAAAGCCCCTTGGTCGAATATAGCAAAGTCTCCTGATCGAGTATAACAAAGTCCCCTGATCGAGTATAACAGAATTTCCCTCGTCAGGTATAGCAAAGCCCCATGATCAGGTATAACGAGTCCCCTGGTCGAGTATAGCAAGCCTGCCTGATCAGGTATAACAAAGACCCTGATCATATATAAAAAGTGTCCTCATCGAGGTATAACAAAGTCCCCTGATTGAGTATATCAAAGCCTCCTGGTCGAGTATAGCAAGTCACCTGATGCAGGTATAACAAAGATCCCCTGATCCGAGTATAACAAAGTCACTGATCGAGTATAACAAGACCCTGATCAAATATAAAAAGTCCGCTGATGATCGAGTATAACAAAGTCCCTGATCGAGGTATAGTAAAACTGTAATCAAAGATAACAAAGAGTCCCCTGGTCGAGTATAACAAATGCCCTGATCGGAGTATAACAAAAGACCTCCTGATTGGAGTAACACAAAGTCCCTTGAACAGGTATAAAACAAGGCCCTGGTCAGGCATAACAAAGATCCTGGTCAGGTATGCAAAAGTCCCTGATCAGGTAAAACAAAGTTCTCTGGTCGAGTATAGCAAAATTACAATCGAGGTATAACAAGCCCTCTAATCAGTAAAAACAAGTCCACTGATTGAGTATAACAAAATTACTCTGATCAGTATAACGAGTCCCCTGATCAGGCATAAGGTCCTGGTCGAGTATAACAAAAGACCCTAATGGAGTATAACAAAGTCCTCTGATCGAGTATAACAAAGTCCCTGATCAGGTATAACAAAAGACCTAATATGGAGTATAACAAAGTCCCCTGATTGAGTATAACAAAGCCCCATGATCGAGAATAACAAAAGTCCCTGATCAGGTATAACAAAGCCCTGATCAGGTATAACAAGTCCCTGATCGAGTATAACAAAACCCCGCGGTCGGTATAACAAAGTCCCTGATCAGTATAAGAAAGTCCCCTGATCCGGGTGTAACAAAGCCCCTGATCAGCAGAGTATAATAAAGTCCCCTCATCGAGTAAAGAGAGTCCCTGGTCGAGGTATATTAATAAAGGCCCCTCATCGACTATAATAAAGACCTCTGATTGGGTAACAAAGTCCATGAACAGAACAAAAGGCCCTGGTCGAGCATAACAAAGATCCCTGGTCGAGAATACCAAAGTCCTGATGAGAATTAAAACAGTTGTCTGGTCGAGTAACAAAAGTCCCTAATGAGTATAACAAAGCTACCGCCTGATTGAGTATATAAAGACCCTGATCATATATAAAAAGTCTCTGATCTGAGTATAACAAGTCCCCTGATTGAGTATAACAAATACTCTGATGAAAATTATAACAAGTCCCCTGATCGAGTATAACAAAGCCTGCCTGATCAGGTATAACAAAAGACCCTGATCATATATAAAAAAGTGGCCTGATCCCGAGGTATAACAAAGTTACTGATTGGTATATCAAAGAGCCTCCTGGTCGAGTATAGCAAAGTCTCCTGATCGAGGTATAACAAAGTCCCCTGATCGAGTATAACAAAGTCCGCCCTGATCGAGGTATAACAAGACCCTGATCAAATATAAAGTCCATTTGTTCGAGGTATAACAAAGTCCCTGATGGTATAGTAAAGCCCATAATCGAGAATAACAAAGTCCCTGGTCAGTATAACAAATGCCTGATCGAGTATAACAAAATTGCCTCTGATTGAGTAACACAAAGTCCCTTGAACAGTATAAAACAAGGCTCCTGGTCAGGCAACGAATCCTAGTCAGGTATACCAAAAGTCCCTGATCGAGTAAAACAAAGTTCCTGCAATTAAATTATAACAAAGTCCCTAATCCCGAGTACTAACAAAGCCCTCTAATCGAGTAAAACAAAGTCCACTGATTGAGTATAACAAAAGTACTCCTGATCGAGTATAACAAAGTCCCCTGATCGAGCATAACAAGGTCCCTGGTCGAGTGCAACAAAATTTCTAATGGGTATAACCGGGTCACTCTGATGGGTATAACAAAGTCCCCTGATCGAGTATAGCAAAGGCCCTAATAAGGTATAACAAGTACCCTGGTCGAGTATAACAAAGTTCTCTGGTCAGGGTGCAACAAAGTCCCCTGATCGAGTATAACTAAGCCCCCTGATCAGGTATAACAAAGACCCTGATCAAATATAAAAAATCCCTGATGAGTATATCAAAGCCCCTTGGTCGAATGTAAAGTCTCCTGATCGAGTATAACAAAGTCCTGATCGAGAGTATAACAAATTTCCCCTCGTCGGAAATAACAAAGCCCCCATGATCGAGTATAACAAAGTCCCCTGATCGAGTATAACAAAGCCTGCCTGATCGAGTATAACAAAGACCCCTGATCATATATAAAAAGTGTCCTGATCGAGTATAACAAAGTCCCCTGATTGAGTATATCAAAGCCTCCTGGTCGAGTATAGCAAAGTCTCCTGATCGAGTATAACAAAGTCCCCTGATCGAGTATAACAAAGTCACCCTGATCGAGTATAACAAAGACCCCTGATCAAATATAAAAAGTCCGCTGATCGAGTATAACAAAGTCCCCTGATCGAGTATAGTAAAGCCCATAATCGAGAATAACAAAGTCCCCTTGTCGAGTATAACAAAGGCCCCTGATCGAGTATAACAAAGACCTCTGATTGAGTAAAACAAAGTCCCTTGAACGAGTATAAAAAAAGGCCCCTGGTCGAGCATAACAAAGATCCCTGGTCGAGTATACCAAAGTCCCCTGATCGAGTAAAACAAAGTTCTCTGGTCGAGTATAACAAAGTCCCCTAATCGAGTATAACAAAGCCCTCTAATCGAGTAAAACAAAGTCCACTGATTGAGTATAACAAAGTACTCTGATCGAGTATAACAAAGTCCCCTGATCGACCATAACAAAGGTCCCTGGTCGAGTATAACAAAGACCCCTAATGGAGTATAACAAAGTCCTCTGATCGAGTATAACAAAGTCCCCTGATCGAGTATAACAAAGACTCCTAATGGAGTATAACAAAGTACCCTGGTCGAGTATAACAAAGTTCCCTGGTCGAGTATAACAAAGTCCCCTGATCGAGTATAACTAAGCCCCCTGATCGAGTATAACAAAGACCCCTGATCAAATATAAAAAATCCCCTGATCGAGTATATCAAAGCCCCTTGGTCGAGTATAGCAAAGTCTCCTGATCGAGTATAACAAAGTTCCCTGATCGAGTATAACAAATTTCCCTCGTCGAGTATAACAAAGCCCCATGATCGAGTATAACAAAGTCCCCTGGTCGAGTATACAAAGTTCCCCTAATCGAGTATAAAAAGTCCCATTATCGAGTATAACAAAGTTCCCTGATCGAGTATAACAAAGCCCCATGATCGAGAATACCATAGTCCCCTGATCGAGTATAACATAGCCCCCTGATCGAGTACAACAAAGTCCCCTGATCGAGTCTTAAAAAGTCCCCTGATCCAGTATAAAAAATACCCCTGATCGAGTATAACAAAGTCCCCTGATCGAGTATAACAAAGCCCCCTCATCGAGTATAACAAAGACCCCTAATGGAGTATAACAAAGGCCCCTAATCGAGTATAACAAAGTTCCAAGATCGAGTATAACAAAGTCCCCTGATCGAGTATAGCAGAGCCCATAATCGAGAAGAACAAAGTCCCCTGATCGAGTATAACAAAGCCCCCGGATCGAGTATAACAAAGCCCCATGATCGAGTATAACAAAGTCCCCTGATCAAGTATAACAAAGGGCCCTCATCGAGTAAAACAAAGGCCCTGATCGAGTATATCAAAATCCCCTGATCGAGTATAACAAAGACCCCTGATCGAGTATAACCATGATCGCTTATCGAGTGTAACAAAGTTCCCTTATCTAGTATAACAAAGCCCCCTGATCCAGTATAACAAAGTTCCCTGATCGAGTATAAGAAAGTCCCCGGATTGAGTGTAACAAAGCTCCCTAATCGAGTATTACAAAGTCCCCTTGTCGAGTATAACAAAGTCCCCTGATCGAGTAAAACAAAGTCCCCTGATCGAGTATAACAAAGCCCCCTGATCGAGAAAACAAAGTCCCCTGATTGACTGTAACAAAGTCCCCTGATCGAGTAAATCAAAGTCCCCTGATCGAGTATAACAAAGCCCCCTGATCGAGAAAAACAAAGTCCCCTTATTGACTATAACAAAGCCCCCTGATCGAGAATAACAAAGTCCCCTGATCGAGTATAACAAAGACCCCTAATGGAGTATAACAAAGGCCCCTGATCGAGTATAACAAAATCCCAAGATCGAATATAACAAAGTCCCCTGATTGAGTATAACAAAGCCCCATGATCGAGAATAACAAAGTCCCCTGATCGAGTATAACAAAGCCCCCTGATCGAGTATAACAAAGTCCCCTGATCGAGTATAACAAAACCCCATGATCGAGTATAACAAAGTCACCTTATCGAGTAAAACAGAGTCCCCTGGTCGAGTATAACAAAGGCCCCTCATCGAATATAACAATGACCTCTGATTGAGTATAACAAAGTCCCTTGGACGAGTATAAAAAAGGCCCCTGGTCGAGCATAACAAAGATCCCTGGTCGAGAATACCAAAGTCCCCTCATCGAGTAAAACAAAGTTCTCTGGTCGAGTATAACAAAGTCCACTAATCGAGTATAACAAAGCCCTCTGATCGAATAAAACAAAGTCCCCTGATTGTGTATAACAAAGTACTCTGATCGAGTATAACAAAGTCCCCTGATCGAGCATAACAAAGGTCCCTGGTCGAGTATAACAAGCGTCCTGATGAGTATAAAAAAAGGCCCCTGGTCGAGCATAACAAAGATCCCTGGTCGAGAATACCAAAGTCCCCTGATCGAGTAAAACAAAGCCCCATGATCGAGTATAACAAAGTCCCCTGAACGAGTATAAGAAAGTCACCTGATCGAGTATACCAAAGTCCCCTGATCGATTATAACAAAGGCCCCTCATCGAGAATAGAAATGGCCCCTGTTCGAGTATAACAAAGGCCCCTCATCGAGTATAAAAATGGCCCCTGATCGAGTATAACAAAGTCCCCTAAACGAGTAAAACAAAGGCCCTTAATCAAGTATACCAAAGGCCCCTCATCGAGTATAACAAAGTCCCCTGATCGAGTATAACAAAGTCCCCTGATCGAGAAAAACAAAGTCCCCTGATTAAGTATAACAAAGTCCACTGATCGAGTATAACAAAGTCACCCGTTCGAGTATAACAAAGTCCCCTGATCGAGTATAGCAAAGTCCCCTGATCGAGTATAACAAAGACCCCTGATCAAATATAAAAAGTCTCCTGATCGAGAATAACAAAGTCCCCTGATTGAGTATATCAAAGCCTTCTGGTCGAGTATAGCAAAGTCTCCTGATCGAGTATAACAAAGTCCCCTGATCGAGTATAACATAGGCCCCTAATCGAGTATAACAAAGTCCCCTGGTCGAGTATAGCAAAGTCTCCTGATCGAGTATAACAAAGTCCCCTGATCGAGTATAACATAGGACCCTAATCGAGTATAACAAAGTCCCCGGATCGAGTATAACAAAGTCCCCTGATCGAGTATAGCAAAGCCCATAATCGAGAATAACAAAGTCCCCTGCTCGAGTATAACAAAGGCCCCTGATCGAGTATAACAAAGACCTCTGATTGAGTATAACAAAGTCCCTTGAACGAGTATAAAAAAGGCCCCTGGTCGAGCATAACAAAGGCACCCTGGTAGAGTATAACAAAGTCCCCTAGTCGAGTATAACAAAGTCCCCTGATCGAGAGGAACAAAGTCCCCTGGTCGAGTATAACAAAGTCCCCTGATTGAGTATAACAAAGCCCCCTCATCGAGAAAAACAAAGTCCCCTGATTGAGTATAACAAAGTACTCTAATCGAGTAAAACAAAGTCCCCTGGTCGCGTAATACATAGTCCCCTGATCGAGTATAACAAAGTCCCCTGATCGAGTTTACCAAAGTCCCCTGATCGAGTATAACAAAGGCCCCTGATCGAGTATAACAAAGTCCCCTGATCGAGTATAACAAAGTCCCGGATCGAGCATAACAAAGGCCCCTGATCGAGAGAAACAAAGTCCCCTGATCGAGTATAACAAAGTCCCTGATCGAGTTGCATAACATAGTCCCTGATCGAGTATAACAAAGCCCCTGATCGAGTATAACAAAGTCCCCTGATCGAGTATAACACAGTCCCTTGATCGAGCATAACAAAGGCACCCTGGTCGAGTATAACAAAGTCCCCTGGTCGAGTATAACAAAGTCCCCTGATCGAGTAAAACGAAGGCCCCTGATCGAGTATAACAAAGTCCCCTGATCGAGTATAACAAAGCCCCCTGATCGAGTATAACAAAGACCCCTAATGGAGTATAACAAAGGCCCCTGATCGAGTATAACAAAATCCCAAGATCGAATATAACAAAGTCCCCTGATTGAGTATAACAAAGCCCCATGATCAAGAATAACAAAGTCCCCTGATCGAGTATAACAAAGCCCCCTGATCGAGTATAACAAAGTCCCCTGATCGAGTATAACAAAACCCCATGATCGAGTATAACAAAGTCACCTGATCGAGAATAAGAAAGTCTCCTGATCGAGTGTAACAAAGCCCCCTGATCGAGTATAATAAAGTCCCCTCATCGAGTAAAACAGAGTCCCCTGGTCGAGTATAACAAAGGCCCCTCATCGAATATAACAATGACCTCTGATTGAATATAACAAAGTCCCTTGGACGAGTATAAAAAAAGGCCCCTGGTCGAGCATAACAAAGATCCCTGGTCGAGAATACCAAAGTCCCCTGATCGAGTAAAACAAAGTTCTCTGTTCGAGTATAACAAAGTCCCCTAATCGAGTATAACAAAGCCCTCTGATCGAATAAAACAAAGTCCCCTGATTGTGTATAACAAAGTACTCTGATCGAGTATAACAAAGTCCCCTGATCGAGCATAACAAAGGTCCCTGGTCGAGTATAACAACGTCCCCTGATCGAGTATAACAAAGGCCCCTGATCGAGTATAACAGAGTCCCCTATTCGAGAATAACAAAGCCCCCCTCATCGAGTATAACAAAGACCCCTGATGAAATATAAAAAGTCCCCTGATCGAGTATAACAAAGTCCCCTGAACGAGTATAAGAAAGTCACCTGATCGAGTATACCAAAGTCCCCTGATCGATTATAACAAAGGCCCCTGATCGAGTATAAAAATGGCCCCTGATCGAGTATAACAAAGCCCCCTGATCAAATATAAAAAGTCCCCAGATTGAGTATAACAAAGTCCCCTCATCGAGTATAACAAATTCCCATGATCGAGCATAACAAAGGCACCCTTGTCGAGCATAACAAAGTCCCCAGGTCGAGTATAACAAAGTCCCCTGATCTAGTATAACAAAGACCTCTGATCGAGTATAACAAAGTCCCCTGATCGAGTATAACAAAGCCCCCTGATCGAGTATAACAAAGTCCCCTGATCGAGAATAAGAAAGTTCCCTGATCGAGTAAAACAAAGTCCCCTGGTCAAGTATAACAAAGGACCCTGAGCGAATAAAAAAAGGCCCCTCGTCGAGCATAAGAAAGTCCCCTGGTCGAGTATACCAAAGTCCCCTGATCGAGTAAAACAAAGTCCGAAGGAGTGTATAACAAAGACCTCTGATTGAGTATAACAAAGTCCCCTGAGCGAATAAAAAAAAGGCCCCTGGTCTAGCATAACAAAGTCCCCTGGTCGAGTATACCAAAGTCCCCTAATCGAGTAAAACAAAGTCCCCTGGTCGAGTATAACGAAGTCCCCTGATCGAGAGAAACAAAGTTCCCTGGTCGAGTATAACAAATTCCCCTGATCGAGTATAACAAAGCCCCCTCATCGAGAAAAACAAAGTCCCCTGATTGAGTATAACAAAGTACTCTGATCCAGTAAAACAAACTCCCCTGGCCGAGTAAAACAAAGTCCCCTGATCGAGTATAACAAAGTCCCCTGATCGAGTATAACAAAGTCCCCTGATCGAGTATAACAAAGGCCCCTGATCGAGTATAACAAAGTCCCCTGATCGAGTATAACAAAGCCCCGGATCGAGCATAACAAAGGCCCCTGGTCGAGCATAACAAAGTCCCCTGGTCGAGTATAACAAAGTCCCCTGATCGAGAGAAACAAAGTCCCCTGGTTGCATATAACAAAGTCCCCTGATCGAGTATAACAAAGTCCCCTGATCGAGTATAACAAAGTCCCCTGATCGAGTATAACAAAAAGGCTCCTGGTCGAGCATAACTAAGTCCCCTGGTCGAGTATAACAAAGTCTCCTGATCGAGTAAAACAAAGTCCCCTGGTCGAGTATAACAAAGTCCAATGATCGAGTATAACAAAGCCCCCTGATCGAGAAAAACAAAGTCCTCTGATTGAGTATAACAATGTCCCCTGATCGAGTAAAACAAAGTCCCCTGATCGAGCATAACAAAGGCACCCTGATCGAGTATAACAAAAAGGCTCCTGGTCGAGCATAACTAAGTCCCCTGGTCGAGTAAAACAAAGTCTCCTGATCGAGTAAAACAAAGTCCCCTGGTCGAGTATAACAAAGTCCAATGATCGAGTATAACAAAGCCCCCTGATCGAGAAAAACAAAGTCCCCTGATTAAGTAAAACAAAGTCCCCTGTTTGAATATAACAAAGTCCCCTCATCGAGCATAACAAAGGCACCCTGGTCGAGTATAACAAAGTCCCCTGGTCGAGTATAACAAAGTCCCCTGATCGAGTATAACGAAGGCCCGTGATCGAGTTTAACAAAGTCCCCTGATCGAGTATAACAAAGACCCTTGATCGAGTATAACAAAGCCCCCTGATCAAATATAAAAAGTCCCCAGATTGAGTATAACAAGGTCCCCTCATCGAGTATAACAAATTCCCATGATCGAGCATAACAAAGGCACCCTGGTCGAGTATAACAAAGTCCCCTGGTCGAGTATAACAAAGTCCCCTGAACGAGTATAACGAAGGCCCCTTATCGAGTATAACAAAGTCTCCTCATCGAGTATAACAAAGCCCCCTTGATCGAGTATAATAAAGCCCCCTCATCAAATATAAAAAGTCCCCAGATTGAGTATAACAAAGTCCCCTCATCGAGTATAACAAATTCCCATGATCGAGCATAACAAAGGCACCCTGGTCGAGCATAACAAAGTCCCCTGGTAGAGTATAACAAAGTCCCCTGATCGAGTATAACAAAGTCCCCTACTCGAGTATAACAAAGTCCCCTGATCGAGCATAAGAAAGTCCCCTGATCGAGTATAACAAAGTCACCTGATCGAGTATACCAAAGTCCCCTGATCGAGTATAACAAAAGCCCCTGCTCGAGTATAAAAATGGCCCCTCATCGAGTATAACAAAGTCCCTTGAATGAGTATAACAAAGGCCCCCGATCGAGTATAACAAAGGGAACTGATCGAGTAAAACAAAGTCCCCTGGTCGAGTATAAGAAAGGCCCCTGGTCGAGTATAACAAACTCCCTTAGTCGAGTATAACAAAGTCCCCTGATCGAGTGTAACGAAGGCCCCTGATCGAGTATAACAAAGTTCCCTGATCGAGTATAACAAAGCCCCTTTGATCGAGTAACACAAAGACCCCTGATCAAATATATATAGTCCCTTGATCGAGTATAACAAAGTCCCCTGATCGAGTATAATAAAGCCCCTGATCGAGTATAACAAAGCCCCGGATCGAGTATAAAAAAGGCCCCTGGTCGAGCATAACAAAGTACTTTGATCGAGTATAACAAAGGCCCCTGATCGAGTATAACAGAGTCCCCTATTCGAGAATAACAAAGCCCCCCTCATCGAGTATAACAAAGACCCCTGATGAAATATAAAAAGTCCCCTGATCGAGTATAACAAAGTCCCCTGATCGAGTATATCAAAGCCCCCTGGTTGAGTATAGCAAAGACTCCTGATCGAGTATAACAAAGTCCCCTGATCGAGTATAACAAAGTCCCCTGGTCCAGTATAACAAAGCCCCATGATCGAGTATAACAAAGTCCTCTGGTCGAATATACAAAGTCCCCTAATGGAGTATAAAAAGTCCCCTTATCGAGTATAACAAAGTCCCCTGATCGAGTATAACAAAGTCCCCTGATCGAGTATAACAAAGTCCCCTGAACGATTATAACAAAGGGCCCTGATCGAGTACAACAAAGTTCCCTAATCGAATATAACAAAGGCCCCTGATCGAGATTAACAAAGGCCCCTCATCGAGTATAACAAAGTCCCCTCGTTGAGTATAACAAAGGCCCCTCATCGAGTTTAACAAAGGCCCTCATCGAGTATAACAAAGTCCCCTGGTCGAGTATAACAAAGACCCTAATGAAGTATAACAAAGGCCCCCTGACTGAAAAGTAACAAAAAGTCCCCTGATCGAGTATAACAAAGATCCCTAATGAAGTATAACAAAGGCCCCTGGATCGAGTATAACAAAGTCCCCTGATCGAGTATAACAAAGGGATTATAACAAAGGCCCCTGATCGAGAATAGAAATGGCCCCCCCTGTTCGAAAGTATAACAAAGGCCCCTCAACGAAAGTATAAAATGGCCCCCTAATCGAGTATAACAAAGGCCCCTAATCGAGTATAACAAAGTCCCCTAATCGAGTATAACAAAGCCCCGGATCGAGCATAACAAAGGCCCCTGGTCGAGCATAACAAAGTCCCCTGGTCGAGTATAACAAAGTCCCCATGTCAACAGAAACAAAGTCCCCTGGTCGAGTATAACAAAGTCCCCTGATCGAGAATAACAAAGTCCATTGATCGAGTATAACAAAGTCCCCTTATCGATTATAAGAAAAAGGGTCCTCGTCGAGCATAACAAAGTCCCCTGGTCGAGTAAAACAAAGTCTCCTGATCGAGTAAAACAAAGTCCCCTTGTCGAGTATAACAAAGTCCCCTGATCGAGTATAACAAAGCCCCCTGATAGAGAAAAACAAAGTCCCCTGATTGAGTATAACAAAGTCCCTTGATTGAGTATAACAAAGTCCCCTGATCGAGCATAACAAAGGCTCCCTGGTCGAGTATAACAAAGCCCCCTGATCGAGTATGACAAAGTCCCATGAACGAATATAACAAAGTCACCTAATCGACTATAACAAAGTCCCCTGAATGAGTATAACAAAGGACCCCGATCGAGTATAACAAATGCACCTGACCGATTATAACAAAGTCCCCTGGTCGAGTATAACAAAGTCCCCTGATCGAGTAGGACAAAGTCCCCAGGTCGAGTATAACAAAGTCCCCTGATTGAGTATAACAAAGTCCTCTGATCGAGTATAACAAAGTCCCCTGGTCAAGCATAACAAAGGCCCCAGGTCGAGTATAAAAACGTCCCCTGGTCGAGTATAACAAAGCCCCCTGATCAAGTATAACGAAGGCCCCTGATCGAGTATAACAAAGTCACCTGATCGAGTATACCAATGCCCCCTTGATCAAGTATAACAAAGACCCCTGATCAAATATAAAAAGTCCCCTCATTCAGTATAACAAAGCCCCCTCATCGAGTATAGCAAATTCCCATGATCGAGCATAACAATGGCACCCTGGTAGAGTATAACAAAGTCCCCTGGTAAAAGGTATAACAAGTCCCTGATCGAGAAAACAAAGTCCTGGTCGAATATAACAAGTCCCCTCATCGGTATAACAAGCCCTCATCCTGAAAACAAAAGTCCTCTGGTGGGTATAACAAAAGTACTCTGATCCCGAGTAAAACAAAAGTCCCCTGGTCAGGTAAAACAAAGTCCTAATCGAGTATAAGAAAAGTCCCTGATCGAGTAACAAAAATTCCCTGATCGAGTATAACAAAGGCCCCTGATCGAGTATAACAAAGTCCCCTGATCGCGTATAACAAAGCCCCGGATCGAGCATAACAAAGGCCCCTGGTCGAGCATAACAACGTCCCCTGGTCGAGTATAACAAAGTCCCCTGATCGAGAGAAACAAAGTCCCCTGGTTGCATATAACAAAGTCACCTGATCGAGTATAACAAAGTCCCTTGATCGAGTATAACATAGTCCCCTGATCGAGTATAACAAAAAGGCTCCTGGTCGAGCATAACTAAGTCCCCTGGTCGAGTAAAACAAAGTCTCCTGATCGAGTAAAACAAAGTCCCCTGGTCGAGTATAACAAAGTCCAATGATCGAGTATAACAAAGCCCCCTGATCGAGAAAAACAAAGTCCCCTGATTGAGTATAACAAAGTCCCCTGATCGAGTATAACAAAGTCCCCTGATCGAGCTTAACAAAGGCACCCTGGTCTAGCATAACAATGTCCCCTGGTCGAGTATAACAAAGTCCCCTGATCGAGTATAACGAAGGCCCCTGATCGAGTATAAGAAAGTCCCCTGATCGAGTATAACAAAGCCCCCTTGATCGAGTATAACAAAGCCCCCTGATCAAGTATAAAAAGTCCCCAGATTGAGTATAACAAAGTCCCCTCATCGAGTAT
>NW_024717659.1:0-8497 GCF_018991925.1 Homarus americanus | reverse complement strand
GTGAGGTGGGTGGCGGGAGGAGAGCCACTGTCTACCTCCTCCCCGACGGTGAGGTGGGTGGCGGGAGGAGACCCACTGTCTACCTCCTCCCCGACGGTGAGGTGGGTGGCGGGAGGAGACCCAATGTCTTCCTCCTCCCCGACGGTGAGGTGGGTGGCGGGAGAAGACCCACTGTCTTCCTCCTCCCCGCCAGTGAGGTGGGTGGCGGGAGGAGAGCCACTGTCTACCTCCTCCCCGACGGTGAGGTGGGTGGCGGAAGGGGACCCACTGTCTTCCTCCTCCCCGACGGTGAGGTGGGTGGCGGGAGGAGACCCACTGTCTTCCTCCTCCCCGACGGTGAGGTGGGTGGCGGGAGGAGACCCACTGTCTTCCTCCTCCCCGACAGTGAGGTGGGTGGCGGAAGGGGACCCACTGTCTTCCTCCTCCCCGCCGGTGAGGAGGGTGGCGGAAGGGGACCCACTGTCTTCCTCCTCCCCGACGGTGAGGAGGGTGACGGGAGGAGACCCACTGTCTTCCTCCTCCCCGACGGTGAAGTGGGTGGCGGGAGGAGACCCACTGTCTTCCTCCTCCCCGACGGTGAGGTGGGTGGCGGAAGGGGACCCACTGTCTTCCTCCTCCCCGACGGTGAGGAGGGTGGCGGAAGGGGACCCACTGTCTTCCTCCTCCCCGACGGTGAGGTGGGTGGCGGGAGGAGACCCACTGTCTTCCTCCTCCCCGACGGTGAGGTGGGTGGCGGAAGGAGACCCACTGTCTTCCTCCTCCCCGACGGTGAGGTGGGTGGCGGAAGGGAACCCACTGTCTTCCTCCTCCCCGCCGGTGAGGTGGGTGGCGGAAGGGGACCCACTGTCTTCCTCCTCCCCGACGGTGAGGAGGGTGACGGGAGGAGACCCACTGTCTTCCTCCTCCCCGACGGTGAGGTGGGTGGCGGAAGGGAACCCACTGTCTTCCTCCTCCCCGACGGTGAGGTGGGTGCGTGAAGCGTGAACCCACTGCCCTCCCTCCACCCCGACGGTAGAGGTGGGTGACGGGAGGAGACCCATCGTCTCCTCCTCCCCCGACGGTGAGGTGTGGGTGGCGGAAGGAACCCACTGTCTTCCTCCCCTGACGGGTGAGGTGTGGGTGGCGGAAGGAATCACTGTCTCTCCTCCACCCCTGACGGTGAGGTGGGGTGACGTGAGGAGACCCACTGTCTTCCTCCCCCTCCCCGACGGTGAGGTGGGTGGCGGAAGGGGACCCACTGTCTTCCTCCTCCCCGACGGTGAGGTGGGTGGCGGGAGGAGACCCACTGTCTTCCTCTTCCCTTACGGTGAGGAGGGTGACGGGAGGAGACCCACTGTCTTCCTCCTCCCCGACGGTGAGGTGGGTGGCGGAAGGGAACCCACTGTCTTCCTCCTCCCCGACGGTGAGGTGGGTGGCGGAAGGGGACCCACTGTCTTCCTCCTCCCCGACGGTGAGGTGGGTGGCGGGAGGAGACCCACTGTCTTCCTCCACCCCGACGGTGAGGTGGGTGGCGGAAGGAGACCGACTATCTTCCTCCTCCCCGCCGGTGAGGTGGGTGGCGGGAGGAGACCCACTGTCTTCCTCCTTCCCTTCTTTAAGTTCCTTATTATATTTTTTGATTAGTAAAATAATACTGTAGAACATCAGTATGACGGCTCCCACTACTGAGCTAAGCCAGGGGAGGGGCAGCTCAGGCTTTGGGGTCACCCCATCCTCCTGAAGGGCTTTGATCAATATTTTTTGTTGTTATTGCATTATGTTAATATGTATGAAATCCCGTAAAAAGGGGATGCTTTCATATTGTTCGGCGTTAACTTTTGGGAGAGATATTTTCTCTGAATTTAATTGGGTTTTCTTTATCCAATACGGGAATATATAATGCAGGAGGCGCCACATCATTCCCATGTTATACCAATTTTCGTCGTTATTTTTGACGATCGCCGCGATCTATTTCTCCAGTACGTTTACCGATTCTTTTAACTGGTGTTTTCGTTCCATGACCCAACATGCCATGAGGCACATGGCCAAAAAGGGGACAGACCAATACTTAATGTGCATTTTAAGTGGAATTAATTTATACTTTATTACTTATATTGTCTCTCATTGTACTTTACAGCATTAAATTATAATCAGCTTGGAATCTAAGTAGTTGATGATAAAGAGTATGGACAGCATATAATGGTAGAATAGATGTAGGTGCTTCCGAGTGAAGTGTAGAAGGTAGTAAAGATAACAGGCCGAATGAGATATGGAAGGTAGTGAAGATAACAGGAAAAATGAGACATGGAAGGTAGTAAAGTTAATAGGCAAAATGAGACATGAAATATAGTAAAGATAATAGGCCGAATGAGACGTGGAATGTAGTGAAGATAACAGGCCGAATGAGACATGAAATGTAGTGAAGATAACAGTCGAAATGAGACATGGAAGGTAGTGAAGATAACAGGCCGAATGAGACATGGAATGTATTGAAGTTAACAGGACAAAGGAGACAGGGAATGTAGTGAAGATAACAGGCCGACTGAAGTGTGTGAAGGTAGTGAAGGTAATAGGCCGATTGAAACATAGAAGGTAGTGAAGTTAACAGGCCGACTGAAGAGTGTGAAGGTAGTGAAGGTAACAGGCCGTCTGAAGAGTGTGACGGTAGTGAAGGTAACAGGCCGACTGAAGAGTGTGACGGTAGTGAAGACAACAGGCCGACTGAAGAGTGTGACGGTAGTGAAGACAACAGGCCGACTGAAGAGTGTGAAGGTAGTGAAGGTAATAGGCCGATTGAAACATAGAAGGTGGTGAAGTTAACAGGCCGACTGAAGAGTGTGAAGGTAGTGAAGTTAACAGGCCGACTGAAGAGTGTGACGATAGTGAAGACAACAGGCCGATTGAAACATAGAAGGTAGTGAAGTTACCAGGCCGACTGAAGAATGTGAAGATAGTGAAGGTAACAGGCCGACTGAAGAGTGTGACGGTAGTGAAGGTAACAGCCCGACTGAAGAGTGTGAAGGTAGTGAAGGTAACAGCCCGACTGAAGAGTGTGAAGGTAGTGAAGGTAACTGGTCGACTGAAGAGTGTGAAGGTAGTGAAGGTAACAGCCCGACTCAAGAGTGTGAATGTAGTGAAGATAACAGGCTGAATAAAAAAAAGCAGGTAGTGAAGATAACAGGCCGACTGAAGAGTGTGAAGGTAGTGAAGGTAACAGGCCGACTGAAATATAGAAGGTAGTGAAGGTAACAGGCCGACTGAAGAGTGTGAAGGTAGTGAAGATAAGAGGCTGAATGAAAAATAGCAGGTAGTGAAGATAACAGACCGAATGAAGGTAGTGAAGGTAACAGGGCGAATGATATATAGAAGGTAGTGGAGATAAAAGACTACTGAAGACAAAGACTGGGATGGATGAATGAACTTCAAAAATGGGTCCTCAGAGAGATACAAAACCTTAGAGGAATAGTAAACAGTCCGAGAACGTTTAGAGTGGAGGACTGTGGTTGCCAACCCTCAGATATGAGGACAGTACTCTCATTGATTGACTGAATGTGCACACGAGAACATATATAAGGAGACAAACACACATATCCAGTATGACTTGTAAGTAACGACTGACAAAATATGATAACCAAATAATATACCACAGAATATTCTCCAAGTAATGGCTAGAGCTACTTGTGAGCAGGGCTGTGCCCTTCTGAAGGTCGAGCTAGTGGCCGAGTTAGTGAAGGTTAAGGATGAAAACTTGATATATAAGGAAGTGATTGCGAGGATAAAGAAAGAAGACTCGAGACAAGGAGACCCCGTGTCTGACGAAAACACAGGCGAATGGAAGGTTGTGAGGAGAGGAACAACCAAACTGGTGGTGAGAAAAGACACCAAGGAAACGACAACAGTGTAAAAACTCTTTTAGTCCTTTGATAGACGAATTGAATGTTCGCATAGTCAGGGACAGGGCTGACAAGGAAGGTACGAAACCCTTATTTGTTG
The DNA here is from genome assembly GCF_018991925.1 of Homarus americanus. NCBI lineage: Eukaryota > Metazoa > Arthropoda > Malacostraca > Decapoda > Nephropidae > Homarus > Homarus americanus. Next base: position 4,525 of record NW_024717659.1, on the reverse strand, counting down.
GTGATTCCCAGGTACGGTACCTGGATAGAGATTTTTGTATTAAAAATAAAATTGGATGAGGCTGTGTTTGTCATGGTAGACAATATCTTGTCTGGTAATGAGAACAAACCCATTATCTGCCTCAGTGCAGGAGGCAATGATATTGGCCGGTGTAGGAGTGAGGAGCTCCTTGTGAGTGTCACAGGTGCACCTGGGAATGTCTGAGGTGTACCTGGGAGTGTCTGAGCTGTACCTGGGAGTGTCTGAGGTGTACCTGGCAGTGTCTGAGGTGTACCTGGCAGTGTCAGCGGTGAACCTGGGAGTGTCAGCGGTGTACCTGGGAGCGTCAAAGGAGTACCTGGGAGTGTCAGAGGTGTACCTGGTAGTGTCAGTGGTGTACCTGGGAGTGTCAGAGGTGTACTTGCGAGTGTGATTGGTGTACCTGGGAGTGTCAGAGTTGTATCTGGAAGTGTCAGAGGTGTACCTGGGAGTATCAGAGGTGTACCTGGGAGTGTCAGGGGTGTACCTGGGAGTGTCAGGGTTGTAACTGGGAGTGACGGAGGTGTAACTGGGTGTGTCGGAGGTAACTGGGAGTGTCAGAGGTGTACCTGGGAGTGTCAGAGGTGTACCTGGGAGTGTCAGAGGAGTACCTGGGAGTGTCAGAGGAGTACCTGGGAGTGTCAGAGGAGTACCTGGGAGTGTCAGAGGAGTACCTCATTTGCTTCTGTATGATTGCTCCAATCTGCACCATTCAATTCAAATTATCGACAAATGGAATTATATTGAAATGATCAATATGACCTATAATCTCACCTTGCAAGACATCTCCCTGCGTGACCTAATTATCTATTTTCTAGCATCAGTGGTTCAGAATATCGGAAAACCTCTTATACTTTACGAATGGCTTTTGTTTTATTCATACAAATATATCTTAAAATACCAACGCCATATTGACTGTAAATTGTATAGGCATTCATTTTACCTGTGTGTGTGTGTGTGTGTGTGTGTGTGTGTGTGTGTGTGTAATAATAATAATAATAATAATAATAATAATAATAATAATAATAATAATAATAATAATTAACGGTTTATTGAAAGTGCTTGGGAGCACCATATTTTACCACAAAATATTTTATTTGAAAGGCAAAACACGGTATTCAAGTACAAATAATGTGATTCCTTCAAATAACTACCAGCGCATGAAATAGTAATATCATTATTAACTGTAGGAATGTCTTAAAGGAAGAACCAGATAACTAAGAGACGTCCTCCTCGTTCCGGGTAGGATCACCAGCGTCTGACTGAATCCAGATTTAGTCTCGTGTTCCAAAAAGTTCAGTGAAAAATTACTTTTGCATATTATTACACTCTGTGGACCAGATTTCTGGTAATCACAAGAAACACTGGACAACATGCCAGTTCTAAGAGGATGCATGATTGATGCCGCATTAAAAATTGATAATAAAGACCAGGTAATAATGGCGTAAAGGTACTCAAAGTTCCGGAAATTGATAGAGTTAATGATATACGAAAGTTACTGCCTAGAAAATCACAGGATCAAGAAATTTCCTGTGTGACTTTATACAGCAAACGCAATCCCGATTTTCAACACGGGAGGTAACGGCGACTTACTCAGTTAGCGGAGATGTAAGAATCCCGAGCAAGTACAAAAACAACGAAATGTTTATATAAAACTGACTTGGACATACCTGAAGTGTGATGTGTTGTGGTGTGTTACGCTCCCTCGAGGAACTGTTAACTTTCACATACCTGGAAAAAAACAATCAGATTAACCTTCCATCCCGCTTAACTCCTATAAGAATGTTGGTAAAGGTTTAGGAGAAAGTCTTCACTAATACAGCAGCGTCATATATTAGCAGGATCTCAAGGGTGTATTTGTTCTAAAGTAAAAATTATTATTAGGCGGGAGAGGATTATATAATGACTATGAACCTACAGTAGTAGCTAACAAGTGTTCTTACCAAACGGCAACGGCTTGTGTGGCGACGACGATTGGTGACAGAAACCAACCAAACCTAACCAAATCACTAGATGTGTAAGATCATTTAGTTTGGTTTAGTTGGTTGGTCATCATTAGTGGTTTAGATCTTCAGCCTTCTTGAGAGAGTGTTGATGATAAAATATTAAGTTTTGTAAGAAAAACTGTATATATATATTTCACATTCTTACATTGTTTTGTCTCAACTATTAGATCAGCATCTATGTATTACAACAAACATATTACAGTTGTACGCTTCAAATAACAAGAAAACCATGATACAATGTTTTTTGTTAGCATTTAAAATTATTAAAGATACTTATCCCTGGTGTCATCATAAGAGTAGCAGAAATAGTACTCACTTTCTCTGGTGGTAGAGGAAGCTATCATTTCTGGTTTCAATACTCTAATTTTATACAACTTTATTAATATTTAAACTAAAATTGTATAAAAAACAAGACATTACACTTAAATAAAAGTTAAAATGATTCAAACATTCACTTGATGTATCATTCATAAGTAAGATAATGTTTGAATTGTATTGCATTTTTTTTTATCCTTTGTAAGAAAACATGTAGTTCCTTTCTTATGTTTTCACTGAAAGCAGGATGAATCAGCAAAGAGTACATTAAATTGGAGGATGAAATGCTTGGATAATTCTAAACCACAATGTCTCTTTAATAAAATGTCAGCCGCTCAACATCATTGTTATCCTATGGAAAGGATATCGTGGTCATGGTCATAAACTGCTGCTCACACATTACCACACCAACTATCATGGGAGGGGGTGGTCAGCCGGCCTTCTGGATCCCGGCTATGACAAGTCCTGGATACAAACTTTGGGTCGAGACTCTCTTCATCTTTAACTCATTAACCTCAACAAATACAACCCATTTTGACCATTACTTACCTCTTGATTTGATTTTCCTTCACCAACGATGACACTTCACTGTCTGATATTTATAACACTTCACTGTAACATATTAAAACACTTCACTGTCACTTCATAACAGTTCACTGTGATACTTTAACATTTCACTGTGACACTTTTTGCAACAGCAGTTAGTTACAGCTGTAAATAACCTTTGTAACGATGGGGATTATACATGAATCTCCTGTAGATTGGTGGTAATCTCAGCTACTAACACTCGTACTTTTTGTAACTGTCCTCGTAGTTTCAGCTAGAGTCACTTGTAATGTCTGCTTGTAGTTGTTTCAGAAGAGTCGATGTTCACACAACATTTTTTTATTTTCTTCGTTTATTATCAAAGTATATAAAATATATGCGCAGTAGGTTGTTGTAAGGACGAGTTAACCGATGACAGCCAGCTGTCCCTTTACGAGAGAATAATTTATAGGAGGTTATTTGTAGATCTCCTTTGTTACGAACCCCGCCACCAATTGTCATGATCTACCTACCCAGCACTACGAACCACGCCATCTATTGTCCTGATCTACCTACCCAGCACTACGAGCAACGCCATCTAGGGACGAAACACGAGTATGACTCGTCTTAGTTACCACTCCCGGGTTTCCCTTCTCCATATCCTGGTTGTTGCTTCACCTCCTCAAAGTCTTCTTTGTCAGCTCCAGTTCGAGGAGAGAGCAGTTTACTCTGGGAAGTGACCACAGTATCACCTATCCTGGAAACCTACGGCACAGTGACTACCTACCGTCTTCTACGATACTCAGCCTTACTCGTCAGCAGAGTTGCCAACTCAGCGACTTTGTAGCTAGATCTAGAGCTTTTTGTTTTTTTCTAGCGACATTTTAGAGCGATTTGCGACTTGTCGCAAGTCTAGAGATATCCACAGAAATCTAGCGACTTTCTGGATACTTTTGGACTGTCCATGAAAACTCAGTTTTCCTAATTTCGAGCCATAATATATAGCAACGGGGTTACAGGGACAATAAATAATCAGAAAAGTTTAATACATTTGAACGGGTCGTGGTACAGAAGGAGGGACACGTCTATTTCTGATCACTTGATGTCAGCCCGTCCATGCATCTAACACCCTAAAATTGTGGTCAGAAGTGGCAAATTACAGAGATGCGACAGGTGAAAACCCTTACCATAATCTGGCTGAAATTGCACTCGCTGTTATCTCTTCCGCATTCAAACGCAGATGTAGAGAGCACATTTAGTAATATGAACTTTGTGAAATCAAAATTGCGCAACAAAATGAAACTATCGACATTAAAGGCAATTCTTACAATAAAGTATGGGTTAAAAAGACAGAACACCTGTTGTGCAAGTTATGAACTTCCTAGTGATATTTTAAGAAAGATAGGGACTGTGGAGGCATACAGTTACAAGAGAACCTGAACCAAGCACTTCACATGCTTCCACCTCTACAGTTGTTCACACTGCCGACGACTACGGAGAGGACTGGGATGCAATTACTATTGAATAATAGGTAAGTGTGCACATTAAACTTTAAACAAAATACAGATAATATTTTTATTTTTACATAATGCATTTTATTTATACTCCGTCCATTATAGTCGGCATTATGAAAATATTATTTGCATCAAATTACTGAAGGG
>NW_024717658.1:0-17620 GCF_018991925.1 Homarus americanus | reverse complement strand
ATAACAAAGTCCCTGGTCGAGTATAACAAAGGCCCCTCATCGAGTTTAACAAAGCCCCCTAATCGAGTATAACAAAGTCCCCTGATCGAGTATAAAAAAGTCCCCTGAACGAGTAAAACAAAGGCCCCTGATCAAGTATAACAAAGCCCCCTGATCGTGTATAACAAAACCCCCTCATCGAGCATAACAAAGTCCCCTGATCAAGTATAACAAAGTCCTCGAACAAGTATAACAAAAGTTCCCTGATCGAAAGATAGCGAAAGTCCCTGATCGGGTATAACAAAGGCCCCTGATCGAGTATAACAAAGTCCGCTGAAGGAGTATAACAAAGTCCCCTGATCGAGTATAACAAAGTTCCCTAATCGAGTATAACAAAGCCCCCTGATCGAGTATAACAAAGTCCCCTGATCGAGTATAACAAAGTCCGCTGAACGAGTATAACAAAGTCCCCTAATCGAGTATAACAAAGATCCCTAACCGAGTATAACAAACCCCCCTGATCGAGTATAACAAAGTCCCCTGATCGAGCATAACAAAGTTTCCTGATCGAGTATAACAAAGGCCGCTAATCGAGTTTAACAAAGGCCCCTGATCGAGTATAACAAAGTCTCCTTTTCGAGTATAACAAACTCCACTGGTCGAGTATAACAAAGTCCCCTGATCGAGTATAACAAAGTCCCCTGATCGAGTATAACAAAGCCCCCTGATCGAATTTAACAAAGGCCCCTCATCGAGTATAACAATGTCCCCTGGTCGAGTATAACAAAGTTCCCTGATCGAGAATACCAAAGTCCCCTGAACGATTATAACAAAGGCCCCTGATCAAGTATAACAAAGTTCCCTGATCGAGTATGACAAAGTCCCCTGATCGAGTATAACAAACCCCCTTGATCAAGTGTAACAAAGGCCCCTGATCGAGTATAACAAAGTCCCCTGGTCTTGTATAAAAAAGTCCCCTGATCGAGTATAACAAAGGCCCCTCATCGAGTATAACAAAGTCCCATGATCGAGAATAACAAAGTCCCCTCATCGAGTATAACAAAGTCCCCTGATCGAGTATAACAAATTTCCCTGATCGAGTATAACAAGGTCCCCTGATCGAGTATAACAAACTCCCCTGGTCTAGTATAACAAAGTCCCCTGATCGAGTATATCAAAGTCCCCTGATCGAGTATAACAAAGTCGCCTGAACGATTATAACAAAGTCCCCTATCCAGTATATCAAAGTCCCCTGATCGAGTATAACAAAGCCCCCTGATCGAGTAAAACAAAGTCCCCTGATCGAGTATAACAAAGTCCCCTCACCGAGTATAACAAAGTTCCCTGATCGAGTATAACAAAGGCACCTGATCGAATATAACAAAGGTCCCTGAACGAGTATAACAAAGGCCCCTGATCGAGTATAACAAAGTTCCCGGATCGAGTATAACAAAGTCCCCTGATCGAGTATAACAAAGCCCCCTGATCGAGAATAACAAAGTCCCCTGATCGAGTATAACAAAGCCCCCTAATCGAGTATAACAAAGTGCCCTCATCGAGTATAACAAAGACCCCTGATCGAGTATAACAAAGCCCCCTCATCGAGTATAACAAAGTCCCCTGATCGAGGATAAGAAAGTCCTTGATCGAGTATAACAAAGTCCCTCATCGAGTATAACAAAGTCTCCTAATCGAGTATAACAAAGTCCCCTAATCGAGTATAACAAAGGCCTCTGATCGAGTATAACAAAGTCCCCTGATCGAGTATAACAAAGTCCCCTGAACGATTATAACAAAGGCCCCTGATCGAGTATAACAAAGTCCCCTGATCGAGTTTAACAAAGGCCCCTGATCGAGTATAACAAAGTCCCCTGATCGAGTATAACAAAGGACCCTGATCGAGTTTAACAAAGGCCCTTGATCGAGTAAAACAAAGTCCCCTGGTCGAGTATAACAATCTCCCCTGGTTGAGTATAACAAAGTCCCCTGATCGAGTATAACAAAGTCCCCTGATTGAGTATAACAAAGTCCCTTGAACGATTATAACAAAGGCCCCTGATCAAGTATAACAATGCCCCCTGATCGTGTATAACAAAGCCCCTCATCGAGTATAATAAAGTCCCCTCACCGAGTATAACAAAGTTCCCTGATCGAGTATAACAAAGCCGCCTCATAGAGTATGACAAAGTCCACTGATCGAGAATAACAAAGTCCCCTGATCGGGTATAACAAAGGCCCCTGATCGAGTATAACAAAGCCCCTGATCGAGTATAACAAAGTCCCCTGATCGAGTATAACAAAGTTCTCTAATCGAGTATAACAAAGACGCCTCATCGAGTATAACAAAGTCCCCTGATCGAGTATAACAAAGTCCCCTGATCGTGTATAACAAAGGCCCCTCATCGAGTTTAACAAAGGCCCCTGATCGAGTATAACAAAGTCCCTTGGTCGAGTATAAAAAACTCCCCTGATCGAGTATAACAAAGTCCCCTGATCAAGTATACCAAAGTCCCCTGAACGATTAAAACAAAGGCCCTGATCAAGTATAACAAAGTTCCCTGATCGAGTATAACAAAGTCCCTGATCGAATATAACAAACCCCCTTGATCAAGTGTAACAAAGGACCCTGATCGAGTATAAAAAAGTCCCCTGGTCGAGTATAAAAGAGTCCCCTCATCGAATATAACAAAGGCCCCTCATCGAGTATAACAAAGTCCCATGATCGAGAATAACAAAGTCCACCTCATCGAATATAACAAAGTCCCCTGATCGAGTATAACAAATTTCCCTGATCGAGTATAACAAGGTCCCCTGATCGAGTATAACAAAGTCCCCTGGTCTAGTATAACAAAGTCCCCTGATCTAGTATAACAAAGTCCCCTGATCGAGTATAACAAAGTCGCCTGAACGATTATAACAAAGTCCCCTGATCGAGTTTAACAAAGGCCCCTCATCGAGTATAACAAAGTCCCCTGGTCGAGTATAACAAAGGCCCCTGATCGAGTTTAACAAAGGCCCCTCATCGAGTATAACAAAGTCCCCTGGTCGAGTATAACAAAGGCGCCTGATCGAATATAACAAAGGTGCCTGAACGAGGATAACAAAAGGCCCCTGATCGAGTATAACAAAGTTCCCTGATCGAGGATAACAAAGTCCCCTGATCGGGTATAACAAAGTCCCCCTGATCGAGAATAACAAAGTCCCCTGATCGAGTATAACAAAGCCCCCTAATCGAGTATAACATAGTGCCCTCATCGAGTATAACAAAGTCCCCTGATCGAGTATAACAAAGCCCCCTCATCGAGTATAACAGAGTCCCCTGATCGAGGATAACAAAGTCCTTGATCGAGTATGACAAAGTCCCCTCATCGAGTATAACAAAGTCTCCTGATCGAGTATAACAAAGTCCCCTGATCGAGTATAACAAAGGCCTCTGATCGGGTATAACAAAGTCCCCTGATCGAGTATAACAAAGTCCCCTGAACGATTATAACAAATCCCCCTGATCGAGTATAACAAAGTTCCCTAATCGAGTATAACAAAGTCCCCTGGTCGAGTATAACAAACTCCCATGGTCGAGTATAACAAAGTCCCCTGATTGAGTATGCCAAAGTCCCTTAAATGATTACAACAAAGGCCCCTGATCAAGTATAACAAAGCCCCCTTGATCGTGTATAACAAAGCCCCCTCATCGAGTATAACAAAGTCCCCAGATCAAGTATAACAAATTCCCCTGAACAAGTATAACAAAGTCCCCTGATCGAGTATAACAAAGTCCCCTCACCGAGTATAACAAAGTTCCCTGATCGAGTATAGCAAAGTCCCCTGATCGGGTACAACAAAGGCCCCTGATCGAGTATAACAAAGTCCGCTGAACGAGTATAACAAAGTCCCCTGATCGAGTATAACAAAGTTCCCTAATCGAGTATAACAAAGCCCCCTGATCGAGTATAACAAAGTTCCCTGATCGAGTATAACAAAGTCCCCTGATCGAGTATAACAAAGGCCCCTAATCGAGTTTAACAAAGGCCCCTGATCGAGTATAACAAAGTCCCCTGGTCGAGTATAACAAACTCCCCTGGTCGAGTATAACAAAGTCTCCTGATCGAGTATAACAAAATCCCTTGATCGAATATAACAAAGGCCTCTGATCGAGTATAACAAAGTCCCCTGATCGAGTATAAATAACTCCCCTGTTCGAGTATAACAAAGTCCCCTGATCGAGTATACCAAAGTCCCCTGAACGATTATGCAACAGCGCCCCTGATCAAGTATAACAAAAGTCTCTGATCGAGGCAGACAAAGTCCCTGATCGAGTATAACAAACCCCTTGATCAAGTGTAACAAAGGCCCCTGGATCGAGTATGACAGTCCCTGGTCTTGTATATAAAAAGTCCCCTGATCGAAAGTATAACAAAGGCCCTCATTGAGTATAACAAAGACCCATGATCGAGAATAACAAAGTCCCCATCGAATATAACAAAGTCCCTGATTGAGTATAACAAATTTCCCTGATCGAGTATAACAAGGTCCCCTGATCGAGTATAACAAACTCCTGGTCTAGTATAACAAAGTCCCCTGATCGAGTATAACAAAGTTCCCTAATCGAGCATAACAAAGTCGCCTGAACGATTATAACAAAGTACTCCTGATCGAGTATAACAAAGCCCCCTAATCGAGTATAACAGTGCCTCATCGAGTATAACAAAGTCCCCTGATCGAGTATAACAAAGGCCCCTAATCGAGTATAACAAAGGCCCCTGATCGAGTATAACAAAGTCCCCTGGTCGAGTATAACAAACTCCCCTGGTCGAGTATAACAAAGTCTCCTGATCGAGTATAACAAAGTCCCTTGATCGAATATAACAAAGGCCTCTGATCGAGTATAACAAAGTCCCCTGATCGAGTATAAATAACTCCCCTGTTCGAGTATAACAAAGTCCCCTGATCGAGTATACCAAAGTCCCCTGAACGATTATAACAAAGGCCCCTGATCGAGTATAACAAAGTCCCCTGATCGAGTTTAACAAAGGCCCCTGATCGAGTATTACAAAGTCCACTGATCGAGTATAACAAAGGACCCTGATCGCGTTTAACAAAGGCCCTTGATCGAGTAAAACAAAGTCCCCTGGTCGAGTATAACAAACTCCCCTGGTTGAGTATAACAAAGTCCCTTGAACGATTATAACAAAGGCCCCTGATCAAGTATAACAATGCCCCCTGATCGTGTATAACAAAGCCCCTCATCGAGTATAATAAAGTCCCCTCACCGAGTAAAACAAAGTTCCCTGATCGAGTATAACAAAGCCCCCTCATAGAGTATGACAGAGTCCACTGATCGAGAATAACAAAGTCCCCTGATCGGGTATAACAAAGGCCCCTGATCGAGTATAACAAAGCCCCTGATCGAGTATAACAAAGTCCCCTGATCGAGTATAACAAAGTTCTCTAATCGAGTATAACAAAGACGCCTCATCGAGTATAACAAAGTCCCCTGATCGAGTATAACAAAGTCCCCTGATCGTGTATAACAAAGGCCCCTCATCGAGTTTAACAAAGGCCACTGATCGAGTATAACAAAGTCCCTTGGTCGAGTATAAAAAACTCCCCTGATCGAGTATAACAAAGTCCCCTGATCGAGTATACCAAAGTCCCCTAAACGTTTATAACAAAGGCCCCTGATCAAGTATAACAAAGTTCCCTGATCGAGTATAACAAAGTCCCCTGATCGAGTATAACAAACCCCCTTGATCAAGTGTAACAAAGGCCCCTGATCGAGTATAACAAAGTCCCCTGGTCGAGTATAAAAAGGTCCCCGATCGAGTATAACAAAGTCCCCTGGTCTAGTATAACAAAAGTCCCCTGATCTAGTATAACAAAGTCCCCTGATCGAGTATAACAAAGTCGCCTGGAACGAGCAGTCCCCTGGATCGAGTATACCAAAGTCCCCTGAACGATTATAACAAAGGCCCCTCATCAAGTATAACAAAGTTCCCTGATCGAGTATAACAAAGTCCCCTGATCGAGTATAACAAAGTCCCCCTGATCGAGAATAACACAGTCCCCTGATCGAGTATAACAAACCCCCTTGATCAAGTATAACAAAGGCCTCTGATCGAGTATAACAAAGTCCCCTGGTCGAGTATAAAAGAGTCCCCTGATCGAGTATAACAAAGGCCCCTCATCGAGTATAACAAAGTCCCATGATCGAGAATAACAAAGTCCCCTCATCGAATATAACAAAGTCCCCTGATCGAGTATAACAAATTCCCCTGATCGAGTATAACAAAGTCCCCTCATCGAGTATAACAAACTCCCTGGTCGAGTATAACAAAGTCCCCTGATCGAGTATAACAAAGTCCCCTGATCAAGTATAACAAAGTCGCCTAAACGATTATAACAAAGTCCTCATTCCAGTATAACAAAAGTCCCCTCGATCGAGTATAACAAAGCGCCCCTGGATCGAATATATAACAAATGCCCCTGATCGAAAGTATAACAAAGTCCCCTGATCGAGTATAACAAAGCCCCCTGATCGAGTAAAAACAAAGCCTCGATCGAGTATGCGCAACAAAGTCCTCACGAAGTATAACAAAGTCCCCTGATCGAGTATAACAAAGTCCCCTCACCGAGTATAACAAAGTTCCCTGATCGAGTATAACAAAGCTCCCTGATCGGGTATAACAAAGGCCCCTGATCGAGTATAAAAAAGGCCCTTCATCGAGTATAACAAAGTCCCATGATCGAGTATAACAAAGTCCCGCCATCGAATATAACAAAGTCCCCTCATCGAGTATAACAAATTCCCCTGATCGAGTAGAACAAAGTCCCCTCATCGAGTATAACAAAGGCCCCTTATCGAGTATAACAAAGTCCCATGATCGAGAATAACAAAGTCCTCTCATCGAATATAACAAAGTCCCCTGATCGAGTATAACAAAGTCCCCTGAGTCGAGTATAACAAAGTCCCCTGATCGAATATAACAAAGTTCCCTGAACGATTATAACAAAGGCCCCTGATCGAGTATAACAAAGTTACTTGATCGAGTAAAACAAAACCCCCTGATCGAGTATAACAAAGTTCCCTGATCGAGCATAACAAAGTCCCCTGATCGATAATAACAAAGGCCCCTGATCGAATTTAACAAAGGCCCCTCATCGAGTATAACAAAATCCCCTGGTCGAGTATAACAAAGGCCCCTGATCGAATATAACAAAGGCGCCTGAACGAGTATAACAAAGGCCCCTGATCTAGTATAACATAGTTCCCTGATCGAGTATAACAAAGTCCCCTGATCGCTTATAACAAAGTCCCCCTGATCGAGAATAACAAAGTCCCCTAATCAAGTATAACAAAGCGCCCTAATCGAGTATAACAAAGTGCCCTCATCAAGTATACCAAAGTCCCCTGATCGAGTATAACAAAGCCTCCTCATCGAGTATAACAAAGTCCCCTGATCGAGGATAACAAAGTCCTTGATCGAGTATAACAAAGTCCCCTCATCGAGTATAACAAAGTCCCCTGGTCGAGTATAACAAACTCCCCAGGTCGATTATAACAATGTCCCCTGAACGAGTATAACAACGTCCCCTGATCGAGTATAACAAAGTCATCTAAACGATTATAACAAAGGCCCCTGATCAAGTATAACAAAGCTCCCTAATCGAGTATAACAAAGCCCCCTCATCGAGTAAAACAAAGTTCCCTGATCAAGTATAACAAAGTCCCCTGAACGAGTATAACAAAGTCCCCTGATCGATTATAGCAAAGTCCCCTGATCGGGTATATCAAAGGCCCCTAATCGAGTATAACAAAGGCCCCTCATCGAGTATAACAAAGTCCAATGATCGAGTATAACAAAGTCCCCTCATCGAATATAACAAATTCCCTTGATCGAGTAGAACAGAGGCCCCTCATAGAGTATAACAAAGTCCCCTGGTCGAGTATAACAAACTCCCCCTTATCGAGAATAACAAAGTCCCCTGATCGAGTATAACAAAAGTCCCTGAACGATTATAACAAAGTCCCTCATATATAACAAAGGCCCCAGATCGAGTATAACAAAGTCCCTGGTCGAGTATAACAAAGTCCCCTGATCGAGTATAACAAAGGCCCCTGATCGAATATAACAAAGGCCCCTGATCGAGTATAACAAAGACCCCTGATCGAGTATAACAAAGCCCTTTCATCGAGTTAAACAAAGTCCCCTGATCGAGAATAACAAAGTCCCCTCACCGAGTATAACAAAGTTCCCTGATCGAGTATAACAAAACCCCCTCTTAGAGTATAACAAAGTCTACTGATCGAGTATAACAAAGTCCCCTGATCGGGTATAACAAAGGCCCCTGATCGAGTATAACAAAGGCCCCTCATCGAGTATAACAAAGTCCTGTCATCGAATATAACAAAGTCCCCTCATCGAGTATAACAAACGCCCCTCATCGAGTATAACAAAGTCCCATGATCGAGAATAACAAAGTCGCCTCATCGAATATAACAAAGTACCCTGATCGAGTAAAACAAAGTCCCCTGATCGAGTATAACAAAGACCTTGAACGATTATAACAAAGGCCCGTGAACGAATATAACAAAGTTACCTGATCGAGTAAAACAAAACCCATTGATCGAGTATAACAAAGTCCCCTAATCGAGTATAACAAACTCCCCTGATCGAGTATAACAAAGGCCCCTGATCGATTTTAACAAAGGCCCCTCATCGAGTATAACAAAGTCCCCTGGTCGAGTATAACAAAGGCGCCTGATCGAATATAACAAAGGTGCCTGAACGAGGATAACAAAGGCCCCTGATCGAGTATAAGAAAGTTCCCTGATCGAGGATAACAATGTCCCCTGATCGGGTATAACAAAGTCCCCCTGATCGAGAATAACAAAGTCCCCTAATCGAGTATAACAAGGACCCCTGATCGAGTATAACAAAGTGCCCTCATCGAGTATAACAAAGTCCCCTGATCGAGTATAACAAAGCCCCCTCATCGAGTATAACAGAGTCCCCTGATCGAGGATAACAAAGTCCTTGATCGAGTATGACAAAGTCCCCTCATCGAGTATAACAAAGTCTCCTGATCGAGTATAACAAAGTCCCCTGATCGAGTATAACAAAGGCCTCTGATCGGGTATAACAAAGTCCCCTGATCGAGTATAACAAAGTCCCCTGAACGATTATAACAAATCCCCCTGATCGAGTATAACAAAGTTCCCTAATCGAGTATAACAAAGTCCCCTGGTCGAGTATAACAAACTCCCATGGTCGAGTATAACAAAGTCCCCTGATTGAGTATGCCAAAGTCCCTTAAATGATTACAACAAAGGCCCCTGATCAAGTATAACAAAGCCCCCTTGATCGTGTATAACAAAGCCCCCTCATCGAGTATAACAAAGTCCCCAGATCAAGTATAACAAATTCCCCTGAACAAGTATAACAAAGTCCCCTGATCGAGTATAACAAAGTCCCCTCACCGAGTATAACAAAGTTCCCTGATCGAGTATAGCAAAGTCCCCTGATCGGGTACAACAAAGGCCCCTGATCGAGTATAACAAAGTCCGCTGAACGAGTATAACAAAGTCCCTGATCGAGTATAACAAAGTCCCCTGATCGAGTATAACAAAGCCATCTGATCGAGTATATAACAAAGTTCCTTGATCGGAGGCAATGTCCCCTGATCGAGCCTAACAAAGGCCCCTGATCGAGTATAACAAAGCCCTCTATCGAGTATAACAGAGTCCCCTGATCGAGGATAACAAGTCCTTGATCGAGTTTTCTAACAAAGGCCCCCTGATCGGAGTATAACAAAGTCCCCTGGTCAGAGAGGCACAAACTCCCTGGTCGAGACAACAAAGTCTCCTGGATCGAGTATATAACAAAGTCCCTTGATCGAGAGGTCAGCGGCCTCGATCGAGTATAACGAAGCCCACTGATCGAGTATAGCAAAGCCCCTTGATCGATTATAACAAAGGCCCTGATCGAGTATAACAAAGGCCCCTGATCGAGTATAACAAAGGACCCTCATCCAGTATAACATAGTCCCCTCATCGACTATAACAAAAGCCCCTCATCGAGTATTACAAACGCCCTCATCGAGTATAACAAAGGCATCTGATCGAGGCCCCTGATCAAGTATAACAAAGACCCCTAATCGAGTATAACAAATTCCCCTGATCGAGTATAACAAAGTCCGCTGATCGAGTATAACAAAGTCCCCTGATCGAGCATAAGAAAGGCCCCCTGATCGAGTTTAACCAAGGCCCTCATCGAGTATAACAGTCCCCTGGTCGAGTAGTATAACAAATTCCCTGATCGAATTATATAACAAAGGCGTCTCAACGAGTATAATTAAGGCCCTGATTGTTATAACAAAGTTCCCTGATGGGAGTATAAATAAAGCCCCCTCATAGAGTATAACAAAGCTCATTGATCGAGAATAACAAAGTCCCTGATCGGGGTATAACAAAGGCCCCTGATCGAGTATATAACAAGACCCCTCTATCGATATAAAAAGTCCCTGAACGATTATAACAAAGGCCCCTGATCGAATATAACAAAGTTACCTGATCGAGTAAAACAAAACCCCCTGATCGAGTATAACAAAGTCCCCTGATCGAGTATAACAAAACCCCCTGATCGAGTATAACAAAGGCCCTTCATCGAGTTTAACAAAGGCCCCTCATCGAGTATAACAAAGTCCCCTGGTTGAGTATAACAAAGGCGCCTAATCGAATATAACAAAGGTGCCTGAACGAGGATAACAAAGGCCCCTGATTGAGTATAACAAAGTTCTTTGATCGAGGATAACAAAGTCCCCTGATCGGGTATAACAAAGTCCCCCTGATCGAGAATAACAAAGTCCCCTGATCGAGTATAACAAAGGCCCCTGATCGAGTATAAGAAAGTCCCCTGATCGAGTATAACAAAGCACCCTTATAGAGTATAACAAAGTCTACTGATCGAGTATAACAAAGTTCCATAATCGAGTATAACAAAGACGCCTTATCGAGTATAACAAAGTCCCCTGATCGAGTATAACAAAGTCCCCTGATCGAGTATAACAAAGGCGCCTAATCGAATATAACAAAGGTGCCTGAACGAGGATAACAAAGGCCCCTGATTGAGTATAACAAAGTTCTTTGATCGAGGATAACAAAGTCCCCTGATCGAGTATAACAAAGTCCCCTGAACGATTATAACAAATCCCCCTGATCGAGTATAACAAAGTCCCCTGGTCGAGTATAACAAACTCCCATGGTCGAGTATAACAAAGTCCCCTGATTGAGTATACCAAAGTCCCTTGAACGATTACAACAAAGGCCCCTGATCAAGTATAACAAAGCCCCCTTGATCGTGTATAACAAAGCCCCCTCATCGAGTATAACAAAGTCCCCCGATCAAGTATAACAAATTCCCCTGAACAAGTATAACAAAGTCCCCTGATCGAGTATAACAAAGTCCCCTCACCGAGTATAACAAAATTCCCTGATCGAGTATAGCAAAAGTCTCTGATCGAAGCAACAAAGGCCCTGATCGAAAGATAACAAAGTCCTGAACGAGTATAGTAAAGTCCCTGATCGAGAGTAACAAAGTTCTGATCGAGTATAACAAAGCCCTGATCGAGTATAACAAAGTTCCTGATCGAGTATAACAAAGTCTCCTAATCGAGTATAACAAAGTCCCCTGATCGAGTATAACAAAGGCCTCTGATCGAGTATAACAAAGTACCCTGATCGAGTATAACAAACTCCCCTGGTCGAGTATAACAAAGTCTCCTGATCGAGTATAACAAAGTCCCTTGATCGAGTATAACAAAGGCCTCTGATTGAGTATAACAAAGTCCCCTGATCGAGTATAAATAACTCCCCTGATCGAGTATAACAAAGTCCGCTGATCGAGTATACCAAAGTCCCCTGAACGATTATAACAAAGGCCCCTGATCAAGTATAACAAAGTTCCCTGATCGAGTATAACAAAGTCCCCTGATCGAGTATAACAAACCCCCTTGATCAAGTGTAACAAAGGCCCCTGATCGAGTATAACAAAGTCCCCTGGTCGAGTATAAAAAAGTCCCCTGATCGAGTATAACAAAGGCCCCTCATTGAGTATAACAAATTCCCATGATCGAGAATAACAAAGTCCCCTCATTGAATATAACAAAGTCCCCTGATCGAGTATAACAAATTTCCCTGATCGAGTATAACAAGGTCCCCTGATCGAGTATAACAAACTCCCCTGGTCTAGTATAACAAAGTCCCCTGATCGAGTATAACAAAGTCCCCTGATCGAGTATAACAAAGTCGCCTGAACGATTATAACAAAGTCACCTATCCAGTATAACAAAGTCCCCTGATCGAGTATAACAAAGCCCCCTGATCGAGTAAAACAAAGTCCCCTGATCGAGTATAACAAAGTCCCCTCACCGAGAATAACAAAGTTCCCTGATCGAGTATAACAAAGGCACCTGATCGAATATAACAAAGGTGCCTGAACGAGTATAACAAAGGCCCCTGATCGAGTATAACAAAGTCCCCTGATCGAGTATAACAAAGTCCCCTAATCGAGTATAACAAAGGCCCCTGATCGAGTATAACAAAGTCCCCTGATCGAGTTTAACAAAGGCCCCTGATCGAGTATAACAAAGTCCCCTGATCGAGTATAACAAAGGACCCTGATCGAGTTTAACAAAGGCCCTTGATCGAGTAAAACAAAGTCCCCTGGTTGAGTATAACAAACTCCTCTGGTTGAGTATAACAAAGTCCCCTGATCGAGTATAACAAAGTCCCCTGATTGAGTATAACAAAGTCCCTTGAACGATTATAACAAAGGCCCCTGATCAAGTATAACAATGCCCACTGATCGTGTATAACAAAGCCCCTCATCGAGTATAATTAAGTCCCCTCACCGAGTATAACAAAGTTCCCTGATCGAGTATAACAAAGCCCCCTCATAGAGTATGACAAAGTCCACTGATCGAGAATAATAAAGTCCCCGATCGGGTATAACAAAGGCCCTGATCGAATGAGACAAAGTCCCCTGATCGAGTATAACAAAGTCCCCTGATCGAGTATAACAAAGCCCCGTGGACGAGTATAACAAAGACCCCTGATCGAATATAACAAAGTCCCCAGGTCGAGTATAACAAAGGCCCTGATCGTCTGAGACAAAGTCCCCTGATCGAGTATAACAAAGTCCCCTGATCGAGTATAACAAAGCCCCTTGGTCGAGTATAAAAAACTCTCGATCGAAAGTATAACAAAGTCCCTGATCGAGTATAACAAAGTCCCTTGATCAAGGTAACAAAGGCCCTGATCGAGTATAACAAAAGTCCCCTGGTCGAGCATAAAAAAGTCCCCTGATCGAGAGTATAACAAACCCTTGATCGCTAAAATAAAGGCCCTGATCGAGTATAACAAAGTCCCCTGGTCGAGTATAAAAAACCCCTGATCGAGTATAACAAAGGCCCCTATCGAAAGTATAACAAAGTCCTATGATCGAGAATAACAAAGTCCCTCATCGAATAAGGCAACAAAGTCCTGATCGAGTATAACAAATTTCTTGATCGAGTATAACAAGGTCCCCTGATCGAGTATAACAAACTCCCCTGGTCTAGTATAACAAAGTCCCCTCATCTAGTATAACAAAGTCCCCTGATCGAGTATAACAAAGTCGCCTGAACGATTATAACAAAGTCCCCTATCCAGTATAACAAAGTCCCCTAATCGAGTATAACAAAGCCCCCTGATCGAGTAAAACAAAGTCCCCTGATCGAGTATAACAAAGTCCCCTCACCGAGTATAACAAAGTTCCCTCATAGAGTATAACAGAGTCCACTGATCGAGGATAAGAAAGTCCTTGATCGAGTATAACAAAGTCCCCTGATCGAGTATAACAAAGGCTCCTGATCGAGTATAACAAAGTCCCCTGATCGAGTATAACAAAGGCCTCTGATCGAGTATAACAAAGTCCCCTGATCGAGTATAACAAAGTCCCCTGATCGAGTATAACAAAGGCCTCTAATCGAGTTTAACAAAGGCCCCTGATCGAGTATAACAAAGTCCCCTGATCGAGTATAACAAAGTCCCTTGAACGATTATAACAAAGGCCCCTGATCAAGTATAACAATGCCCCCTGATCGTGTATAACAAAGCCCCTCATCGAGTATAACAAAGTCCCCTGGTCGAGTATAAAAAAGTCCCCTGATCGAGTATAACAAAGGCCCCTCATCGAGTATAACAAAGTCCCATGATCGAGAATAACAAAGCCCCCTCATTGAATATAACAAAGTCCCCTGATCGAGTATAACAAATTTCCCTGATCGAGTATAACAAGGTCCCCTGATCGAGTATAACAAACTCCCCTGGTCTAGTATAACAAAGTCCCCTGATCGAGTATAACAAAGTCCCCTGATCGAGTATAACAAAGTCGGCTGAACGATTATAACAAAGTCCCCTATCCAGTATAACAAAGTCCCCTGATCGAGTATAACAAAGCCCCCTGATCGAGTAAAACAAAGTCCCCAGATCAAGTATAACAAAGTCCCCTCACCGAGTATAACAAAGTTCCCTGATTGAGTATAACAAAGCCCCCTCATAGAGTATAACAGAGTCCACTGATCGAGAATACAAAGTCCCCTGATCGGGTAAAACAAAGGCCCCTGATCGAGTATAACAAAGACCCCTCATCGAGTATAACAAAGTTCCGTCATCGAATATAACAAAGTCCCCTCAACGAGTATAACAAATTCGCCTGATCGAGTAGGACAAAGTCCCCTCATCGAGTATAACAAAGGCCCCTCATCGAGTATAACAGAGTCCCATGATCGAGAATAACAAAGTCCCCTCATCGAATATAACAAAGTCCCCTGATCGAGTATAACAAAGTCCCCTGATCGAGTATAACAAAGTCCCCTGATCGAATATAACAAACTCCCCTGAACGATTATAACAAAGCCCTCTCATTGAGTATAACAAAGTCCCCTAATCAAGTATAACAAACTCACCTGATCGGGTATATCAAAGGCCCCTAATCGAGTATAACAAAGTCCCCTCATCGAATATAACAAAGTCCCCTGATCGATTATAACAAATTCCCCTGATCGAGTAGAACAGAGGCCCCTCATCGAGTATAACAAACTCCCCTATCATATAACAAAGTCCCCTGATCGAGTATAACAAAGTCCCCTGAGAGAGTATAACAAAGTCCCCTGAACGATTATAACAAAGGCCCCTCATCAAGTATAACAAAGCCCCCTGATCGAGTATAACAAAGCCCTCCCATTGAGTATAACAAAGTCCCCTGATCAAGTATAACAAAGTCCCCTGAACGAGTAGAACAAAGTTGCCTCATCAAGTTTAACAAAGGCCCCTCATCGAGAATAACAAAGGCCTTTGATCGAGTTTAACAAAGGCCCCTGTTCCAGTATAACAAAGTCCTCTGATCGAGAATAACAAAGTCCCCTGAACGAGGATAACAAAGCCCCTGATCGAGTATAACAAAGTCCCCCTTATCGAGAATAACAAAGTCCCCTGATCGAGTATAACAAAGCCCTCTCATCAAGTATAACAATGCCCCTGATCGAGTATAACAAAGTCCCCTGGTCGAGTATAACAGAGTCCCCTCATCGAGTATAACAAAGGCCCCTTATCGAGTATAACAAAGTTCCCAGATCGAGTATAACAAAGCCCCCTAATCGAGTATAACAAAGTCCCCCTTATCGAGAATAACAAAGTCCCCTGTTCGAGTATAACAAAGCCCCCTGATCAAGTATAACAAAGGCCCCAGATCGAGTATAACAAAGTCCCCTGATCGAGTATAACAAAGGCCCCAGATCGAGTTTAACAAAGGCCACTGATCGAGTATAAGAAAGTCCCCTGATCGAGTATAACAAAGCCCCCTGATCGAGTAAAACAAAGTCCCCTGATCGAGAATAACAAAGTCCCCTCACCGAATATAACAAAGTTCCCTGATCGAGTATAACAAAGCCCCCTCATAGAGTTTAACAAAGTCCACTGATCGTGTATAACAAAGTCCCTTGCTCGGGTATAACAAAGGCCCCTGATCGAGTATAACAAAGGCCCCTCATCGAGTATAACAAATTCCCATGATCGAGTATAACAAAGTCCCCTGATCGAGTATAACAAAGTCCACTGATCGAGTATAACAAAGTTCCATAATCGAGTATAACAAAGACGCCTCATCGAGTATAACAAAGTCCCCTGATCGAGTATAACAAAGTCCCCTGATCGAGTATACCAAAGTCCCCTGAACGATTATAACAAAGGCCCATGATCAAGTATAACAAAGTTCCCTGATCGAGTATAACAAAGTCCCCTGATCGAGTATAACAAAGTCCCCCTAATCGAGAATCACACAGTCCCCTGATCGAGTATAACAAACCCCTTGATCAAGTGTAACAAAGGCCCCTGATCGAGTAATACAAAGTCCCCTGGTCGAGTATAAAAAAGTCCCCTGATCGAGTATAACAAAGGCCTCTCATCGAGTATAACAAAGTTCCATGATCGAGAATAACAAAGTCCCCTCATCGAATATAACAAAGTCCCCTGATCGAGTATAACAAATTTCCCTGATCGAGTATAACAAGTTCCCCTGATCGAGTATAACAAACTCCCCTGGTCGAGTATAACAAAGTCCCCTGATAGAGTATAACAAAGTCCCCTGATCGAGTATAACAAAGTCGCCTGAACGATTATAACAAAGTCCCCTATTCCAGTATAACATAGTCCCCTGATTGAGTATAACAAAGGCCCCTGATCGAATATAACAAAGGACCCTGATCGAGTATAACAAAGTCCCCTGATCGAGTATAACAAAGCCCCCTGATCGAGTATAACAAAGTCCCCTGATCGAGTATAACAAAGTCCCCTCACCGAGTATAACAAAGTTCCCTGATCGAGCATAACAAAGCCCCTCATAGAGTATAACCAAGTCCACTGACGAAAATAACAAAGTCCCCTGATCGGGTATAACAAAGGCCCCTGGATCGAGTATAACAAAGGCCCTTCATCGAGTATAACAAAGTCCCATGATCGAGTATAACAAATTCTGATCGAGTATAACAAAGTCCCCTGATCGAGTATAACAAAGTCGGCTGAACGATTTTAACAAAGTCCCTTATCCAGTATAACAAAGTCCTCGATCGAGTATAACAAAGCCCCCTGATCGAGTAAAACAAAGTCCCTGATCGAGTATATATATATAACAAAGTCCCCCTCACCGAGTATAACAGTTCCCTTGATCGAGTATAACAAAGCCCTCATAGAGTATAAACAGAGCCACTGATCGAGAATACAAAGTCCTCTGACTGCAAAACAGCGTCTCCCTGATCGAGTATAACAAAGACCCCTCACGAGTATAACAAAAGTTCTGTCATCAGAACATAACAAAGTCCCCTGATCGAGTATAACAAATTCCCCTGATCAAGTAGAACAAAGTCCCCTCATCGAGTATAACAAAGGCCCCTCATCGAGTATAACAAAGTCCCATGATCGAGAATAACAAAGTCCCTCATCGAATATAACAAAGTCCCCTGATCGAGTAAAATAAAGCCCCCTAATCGAGTATAACAAAGCCCCCTGATCGAATATAACAAAAGCGCCTGAACGAGTATAACAAAG
>NW_024717657.1:0-8097 GCF_018991925.1 Homarus americanus | reverse complement strand
AATCAATGTAGATATACACAACAAAGCTGTAAATATTGGGAAAAAAGTGACTGAACTTAACACAGAAACATATCAAAACTGGAAAAATAATATAGACAGGAAGAAGTAATTGAACCACCTCCTGCCTCAATATACACATTTCTACATAAAACATTACTAGAGGAATAAAGATGAGAGTGACCAACCAGCTCCACTAAGAACCTGGCATACAGTGTACCTTTAGACTAACACAACTAACACTTAACTAACAC
The DNA here is from genome assembly GCF_018991925.1 of Homarus americanus. Taxonomy (NCBI): domain Eukaryota; kingdom Metazoa; phylum Arthropoda; class Malacostraca; order Decapoda; family Nephropidae; genus Homarus; species Homarus americanus. Next base: position 7,846 of record NW_024717657.1, on the reverse strand, counting down.
CAAAAAAAAATGTGACTACCCTCCCAGTTACACAAGGACCTGGGCGGGCTCACTAACTCCAACAATAACAAAAATAATAATAATAAGCAGCATTATATAAATAAACCAATATTAATACAAAGTTCTGACGACCCAAGGGAGCAGAACAAAGACAAACACCAATAAGAAAGATGAAGCGATCTATTGGAGCCCGATTCTTTCTATCTTACTGTATTTCAGTTTCAATTAATTTTTCTTCAATTCCTAATAATCTTCTTTTCACCTCTAACTAATGACTTCGTATCGTATCGTACCATTCTAGCCTAAAACTGTTTAGCCTGACGTAGAGTTTTTTAATAAATCTGGTGATATGGAACCACACAATAACCCCTTAACCTGGGATAATGCAATCAAATGGATAATTGCTAACTATTCTCAGAGATACGTGCACCAAATGGTTGTTATGGGGCTGCGCCCCCGAACTCTGTGTTAGATACTGTATTTGGTCATGATGAATTGTTTATTAGACTATAAGAATCCTCTTCCCTCTTGTATTGGCAAGGGGAGTTTGCTTTAACTTAGGTATGCTAGCCAAAGTAAAAATAGATGCCCCTTCCTTATTGGTGTTGTCGATGGCACAGCACAGCACAGCACCGTGCCTATGACGAAATCAACTTCATTAAACTCAACTCATACTTCAAATGCACCAAGAGAACTTGCACACCCGAATGGAAGACCGTCAGAGTCAATGGAGGGCCGATTTAATAGCATACTACAGAAACTTGCACACCCGAATGGGAGACCGTCAAAGTCAATCCGGGGTCGATTTGATAGCATACTACAGAAACTTGCACACCCGAATGGGAGACCGTCAAAGTCAATCGGGGGTCGATTTAATAGCATACTACAGAAACTTGCACACCCGAATGGGAGACCGTAAAAGTCAATCGGGGATCGATTTGATAGCATACCACAGAAACTTGCACACCCGAATGGGAGACCGTCAAAGTCAATCGGGGGTCGATTTGATAGCATACTACAGAAACTTGCACACCCGAATGGGACACCGTCAAAGTCAATCGGGGGTCGATTTGATAGCATACTACAGAAACTTGCACACCCGAATGGGAGACCGTCAAAGTCAATCGGGGGTCGATTTGATAGCATACCACAGAAACTTGCACACCCGAATGGGAGACCGTCAAAGTCAATCGGGGGTCGATTTAATAGCATACTACAGAAACTTGCACACCCGAATGGGAGACCGTCAAAGTCAATCGGGGGTCGATTTGATAGCATACTACAGAAACTTGCACACCCGAATGGGAGACCGTCAAAGTCAATCGGGGATCGATTTGATAGCATACCACAGAAACTTGCACACCCGAATGGGAGACCGTCCAAGTCAATCGGGGGTCGATTTAATAGCATACCACAGAAACTTGCACACCCGAATGGGAGACCGTCAAAGTCAATCGGGGGTCGATTTGATAGCATACTACAGAAACTTGCACACCCGAATGGGAGACAGTGAAAGTCAATCGGGGGTCGATTTAATAGCATACTACAGAAACTTGCACACCAATGGGAGACAGTCAGTCAATCGGGGTCGATTTAATAGCATAATACAGAAACTTGCACACCCGAATGGGAGACCGTCAAAGTCGCACCAGTCGATTTAATAGCATACTAACAGTAGAAACTTGCACACCCGTAACGGGAGATCCCACAAAGTCAATCAGTCGATTTGATAGCATACTACAGAAACTTGCACACCCTAATGGAGACAGTCGTCAATCGGGGTCGATTAATAGCATACTACAGAAACTTGTACAATTCAATGGGAGACCGGCCAAAGTCAATCGGGGTCGATTTAATAGCATACCGCAGAAACTTGCAATAATCTTAATGGGAGACCACAATAATCGTGGCCGATTTTGATAGCATACTACAGAAACTTGCACACCCGAATGGGAGACCGTCAACGTCAATCGGGGGTCGATTTAATAGCATACTACAGAAACTTGCACACCCGAATGGGAGACCGTCAAAGTCAATCGGGGTCGATTTAGTAGCATACTACAGAAACTTGCACACCCGAATCGGAGACCTTCAAAGTCAATCGGGGGTCGATTTGATAGCATACTACAGAAACTTGCACACCCGAATGGGAGACAGTCAAAGTCAATCGGGGGTCGATTTAATAGCATACTACAGAAACTTGCACACCCGAATGGGAGACCGTCAAAGTCAATCGGGGGTCGATTTAATAGCATACTACAGAAACTTGCACACCCGAATGGGAGACCGTCAAAGTCAATCGGGGGTCGATTTGATAGCATACTACAGAAACTTGCACACCCGAATGGGAGACAGTAAAAGTCAATCGGGGGTCGATTTGATAGCATACTACAGAAACTTGCACACCCGCTGAATGGGAGATAGTCAAAGTCAATCGGGGCCGATTTAATAGCATACTACAGTAAACTTGCACACACCGTAATGGGAGACTGGCCAGTCAATCGGGGTCGATGAAAGCATACTACAGAAATTTGCACACCCTAATGGGAGACCGCCAAAGTCAATCGGGGTGATTTGATAGCATACCATGGCAGTCCTGTAATAATCTCAATGGGAGACAGCCAAAGCCAACGGGGTCATTTAATAGCATACTACAGAAACTTGCACAATTCAATGGAGACCGCCAAAGTCAATCGGGGTCAGATTTAATAGCATACTACAGAAACTTGCACACCAATGGGAGACCGGCCAAAGTCAATCGGGGTCGATTTGATAGCATACCAGAAACTTCTGCACACCGAATGGAGACCGGTCAAAGTCAATCGGGTCAGATTTGATAGCATAGTTACCACACAGAACTTGCACACCCGAATGAGAGCCAGTCAAAGTCAATCGGGGGTCGATTTAATAGCATACTACAGAAACTTGCACACCCGAATGGGAGACCGTCAGAGTCAATCGAGGGTCGATTTAATAGCATACTATACAAAATGATCCGAGAATGTGCACACACCGAGTGGGAGACGGTGATGAAAGCGTCCGCCCTTGTACACTGGATGGCACTATTTCACTATAGTAAGGGGTAGGGGCACCTCGGTCATATTATACAACATACCAGAGAAGTTCCACACCCGCATGGGAGACCGTCAAAGTGAATCGGGGGTCGATTTGATAGCATACTACAGAGAACTTGCACACCCGAATGGGAGACCGCCAAAGTCAATCACCGTGGCCCATTTGATAGCATACCAAGGAAGAGAACTTTGCACAATCTGGTCGGGAGACAGGCCAGTCAATCGGGGGTCGATTTGATAGCATACTACAGAAACTTGCACACCCGAATGGGAGACCGTCAAAGTCAATCGGGGGTCGATTTGATAGCATACCACAGAAACTTGCACACCCGAATGGGAGACCGTCAAAGTCAATCGGGGGTCGATTTAATAGCATACTACAGAAACTTGCACACCCGAATGGGAGACCGTCAAAGTCAATCGGGGGTCGATTTAATAGCATACCACAGAAACTTGCACACCCGAATGGGAGACCGTCAAAGTCAATCGGGGGTCGATTTAATAGCATACTACAGACACTTGCACACCCGAATGGGAGACCTTCAAAGTCAATCGGGTGTCGATTTGATAGCATACTACAGAAACTTCCACACCCGAATGGCAGACCGTCAAAGTCAATCGGGGGTCGATTTGATAGCATACTACAGAAACTTGCACACCCGAATGGGAGACAGTCAAAGTCAATCGGGGGTCGATTTAATAGCATACTACAGAAACTTGCATACCCGAATGGGAGACCGTCAAAGTCAATCGGGGGTCGAGCATACTTTACAAAATGATCCGAGAATCTGCACACACACCGAGTGGGAGACGGTGATGAAAACGTCCGCCCTTATATGTTCGATTGCACTATTTCACTATATTAAGGGGAGAGGGTGCCTTCGCACACATATTCGGTGTGAAATATCTTCCGCCCCCCAGCGGAGCGCTTCGGCGCCTCTGCGAAGCAAAGCGCGGCATTCAAAAACAACAACCAAAATTGCTGTCGCTTTCCCTTCCCTGCCCTGCAATGGCTGGACAGTGCAGAAGAAGAGAGAGAAAATAGTCTCATGGGGCCGAGGAATGGCAAGTGAGCGATCTATGAATTTCACTAGCCAGGTCTGTTTCAATTGAATGATGTTACTCTCTCGGGCGCACACGCCGCCACTACACGGTTTCAGCGACAGCAAAGTGTTTACTCATGATGTTGCGTTTATTGTAAGTCCGGAACCGGTTATTCGCTGTTCGCGTAACAGCTCTGGTTTTTAACCTTGCCTAACAAAACGATCAAACAATCTCCACTCGAGGTGCGACGGTGACTGTCCTATCGTCCGGCTCTTGTATGCTGGATTGCACTATTTCACTATATTAAGGGGAGAGAGGCTTTCACACACCTATTCGTGTGTGGAAACATCTTTCCGCCCCCAGCGGAGCCGCCGCCGCGCTTCTGCGGTTAAAGCCGTATTCAAACAACAACCGTAAAGTTGTTGCCGCTTCCCTTTCGCCCTGCAATGGCTGGAGCAGCAGCAGCAGAAGAAGAGAGAGGCAGTCTCTCATGGGGGTCAGAGGAATGGGCAGGAGCGCGATTATGAATTTCACTAGCCAGGTCTGGTTCTAACGAATATTATTACCGGTGCACACGTCGCCACCACGGTTTCCGCGACAGCAGCAGCATCATGATGTTGCGTCTATTGTAAGTCCGGAACCGGGTTATTCGGCTGTTCGCTAACAGGGCCGGGTTTTAACCTTTGCCCAACAAAACGATCAAACAACTTCCACCTCGAGGCAAAGCGGTACGTGATCAGTCCTATCGTCCTTCTTGCATGCTGGATTGCACTATTTCACTTATGGCTAGCGGGAGAGGTGCTCACACACCTGCCTCGTGAATATCTTCCGCCCCAGCGGAGCGCCGCCGGCGCCTTCTGGCGAAGCAAAGCGCGGCATTCAAAAACAACAACCAAAGTTGTTGTCGCTTTCCTTCCCTGCTCTGCAATGGCTGGACAGCAGCAGTAGCAGCAGAAGAAGAGAGAGAAAATAGTCTCATGGGGTCAGAGGAATGGCAGTGGAGCGCGATCTATGAATTTCACTAGCCAGGTCTGTCTCCCAATTGAACATTATTATTCTCTCGGCGCGCACGTCGCCACCACGGTTTCCGCGACAGCAGCAGCATCATGATGTTGCGTCTATTGTAAGTCCGGAACCGGGTTATTCGGCTGTTCGCGAACAGTCAGGTTTTAACCTTGCCTAACAAACGATCAAACAACTTCCACTCTCGAGGTGCGGTACGGTGACTGTCCTATCGTCCGCTCTTGTATGCTGGATTGCACTATTTCACTATATTAAGGGGAGAGGGTGCCTTCACACACATATTCGATGTGAAATATCTTCCGCCCCCCAGCGGAGCGCTTCGGCGCCTCTGCGAAGCAAAACGCCGCATTCAAAAACAACAACCAAAATTGCCGTCGATTTCCTCTCCCTGCCCTGCAATGGCTGGAGCAGAAGGAGAGCGAGAGAGAGAATAGTCTCATTGGGTCAGAGGAATGGCAGTGGAGCGGGCTAATGGCGAGTAGGCTCGCGATCTATCAATTACACTAGCCAGGTCGCTCTCCCTATTGAACATTATTACTCTCTCACGTCGCCACTGCGGTTTCCGCGACAGCAGCAGCATCATCATGATGTTGCATCCACCAATTAGTCCGGAACCGGGTTATTCGGCTGTCTGCGAACAGTCCGGGTTTAACCTTACCCAACATCCACTCTCGAGGTGCGGTACGGTGAATGTCCTATCGTCCGACCTTGTATGCTGGATTGCACTATTTCACTATATTAAGGGGAGAGGGTGCCTTCACACACATATTCGGTGTGAAATATCTTCCGCCCCCCAGCGGAGCGCTTCGGCGCCTCTGCGAAGCAAAGCGCGGCATTCAAAAACAACAACCAAAATTGCCGTCGCTTCCCTTCCCTGCAATGGCTGGAGCAGAAGGAGAGAGAGAGAGAGAGATTTTAGTCTCTATTGACCAGAGGAATGGCAGTGGAGCGGGCTTATTAGCGAGTAGGCTCAAGGCTTCATCAATTACACTTGCCAGGCTCCCTCTTCCGTTTGGACATTATTATCTGCTCTCTTCTCTTCGGCGCACACGCTGCCATCACTCCTACTAGTTTCGTCACAGCATATGCTGCGCCTTTCAGTCCGAACGGGCTCCTTCGCCTTTGCTGTCTGCCCAACTTAGCGACTTGCGCTGGCTGATCACCCCGCTCGCCTGTGCCGCCTTCAATGCAGCGCCCAACCGCCTCTTTGACTGAGATTCATTGCACTATTCCACGCCAAGAACGTTAACAATACCCTAAATGTGCATAGACAACGCCCATGGTTCAACACGACCAGGGCGCAGTCTGGGAGCCGAGTATACTAAAAAGAGAGTTTAGCAGCCAAAACTCGTCAAAGCACACGTTGGGTTACCCCATCACCTAACAACGATGATGGCGGTTCCCACCCGTGAAATACACAACCTAACCAATATTGGGCGACGATGGCGCTCATGAGCCCACGTCCCCACAAACAGTAAGAGAAAGAGAGAGAGGAGGAGATGGGCCAATGTGCGGTCCCTCGCCCAATGTCTTATGCCTCGCGGGGGCAAAGAGAAGAGAAGAGGAGCGGATAAGGGAGGAGATTGGCCAACGTGCGGTCCCTCGCCCAATGTCGGCTGCCTCGCTGGAGCTGGGTAAAGAGGAGAGGAGCGGATAAGGGAGGAGATTGGCACACACGGTGGCGCTGCCGGCGCCGAGGATAGCAAGAGAAGGTGCAGTTTGATCTGATCATCTGGTTTGCTATTTCTCTAAGGCCAACGTGCGGTCCCTCGCCCAATGTCGGCTGCCTCGCTGGGGCCAAGAGAAGAGGAGAGGATAAGGGAGGAGATTGGCACACACGGTGGCGCTGCCGGCGCCGAGGATAGCGAGAGAAGGTGCAGTTTGATCTGATCATCTGGTTTGCTATTTCTCTAAGGCCAACGTGCGGTCCCTCGCCCAATGTCTTCTGCCTCGCTGGGGCAAAGAGAAGAGGAGCGGATAAGGGAGGAGATTCGCCAACGTGCGGTCCCTCGCCCAATGTCGGCTGCCTCGCTGGAGCTGGGGCAAAGAGGAGCGGATAAGGGAGGAGATTGGCACACACGGTGGAGCTGCCGGCGCCGAGGATAGCAAGAGAAGGTGCAGTTAGATCTGATCATCTGGTTTGCTATTTCTCTAAGGCCAACGTGCGGTCCCTCGCCCAATGTCTTCTGCCTCTCTCTCAATCTCACTATTTTGGCCGCCGTGATAGGCGCCGCCAACAGCAGCAGCTACCTGGTTGATCCTGCCAGTAGTCATATGCTTGTCCCAAAGATTAAGCCATGCATGTGTAAGTACAAGCCGATTTAAGGCGAAACCGCGAATGGCTCATTAAATCAGCTATGTTTCATTGGATCTGTAAACCCACTTACTTGGATAACTGTGGCAATTCTAGAGCTAATACATGCAATTGGTCTCTGACCGCAAGGGAAGAGCGCTTTTATTAGTTCAAAACTGGTCGGGCCCCGGTCCGTAACCCACCTGTGGTGAATCTGAATAACTTCGGGCTGAGCGCACGGTCTCCGCACTGGCGCCGCTTCTTTCAAGTGTCTGCCTTATCAGCTTTCGATTGCAGGTTATGCGCCTACAATGGCTATAACGGGTAACGGGGAATCAGGGTTCGATTCCGGAGAGGGAGCCTGAGAAACGGCTACCACATCTAAGGAAGGCAGCAGGCACGCAAATTACCC
>NW_024717656.1:0-11781 GCF_018991925.1 Homarus americanus | reverse complement strand
AATCTATCATTAGCTAGTCTACGGACTTGGCGCACCGTCATTCGACTACTACTACTTCTTCCCTCACGATTCCTCCCTCACGCTTCCTCCCTCACGCTTCTTCCCTCACGCTTCCTCCCTCACGCTTCCTCTCTCACGCTTCCTCCCTCACACTAATCTATCACTAGCAAGTCTACGGACTTGGCGCACCCTCATTCGACTACTACTACTTCTTCCCTCACGATTCCTTTCTCACGCTTCCCCCCTCACGCTTCCTCTCACACGCTTCCTCCCTCACATTTCTTCCCTCACGCTTCCTCTCTCACGCTTCCTCCCTCACACTAATCTATCACTAGCAAGTCTACGGACTTGGCGCACCCTCATTCAACTACTACTACTTCTTCCCTCACGCTTCCTCCCTCACACTTCTTCTCTCATATCTCCTCCCCTAGTCTCTCTTTATATCTCTCTCCTCCCCTTGTGTCTCTCTCCTCTACACCTCTCTCCTCTCCTTCTCTCTCTCCTACACCAATCTTCTCTTTTTATAACACTGTTTTCGTTGCGTCTTAAGCTGTTGTTGTTGTTGTTGTTGTTTTTGTTTTCCATACTCCGGCCAAAACAGTAAATAAACAAATAAATATCGAGATCCGTGTTGTTCTTATTCCAATTTTTCCCAACAACATTTATGACGATTGTTTGTTGTAAATATTATCATCATCTTAGAAAAATAAACATGGGAGCTCATTTGACTCTCATGGTTACTTCACCTGATGCTTTAAACACTAAGCAGCTCATTTGACTCTCATGGTTACTTCACCTGATGCTTTAAACACTAAGCAGCTCATTTGACTCTCATGGTTACTTCCAATTCCATTTTTCTTGTGTGTACCAAGTTAGTGCCCTATTTTGAATTCTGCATGGTTACTTCACCTGATGCTTTAAACACCAAGCAGCTCATTTGACTCTCAAGGTTACCTCACCTGTTGATTTAAACACTAAGCAGCTCATTTGACTCTCATGGTTACTTCACGTGATGCTTTAAACACTAAGCAGCTCATGACAGCTAACTTCCCATCACACTTAAAAATACCTACAATTTTAACCTTTACACACCCCACATACCTCTCCTCTCAAACCTCGCACATACTATATTGTATACTTAACACTTATAAACACACTTAAAACTTATAAACACACTTAACATTAATAAACACACTTAACACTTATAAACACACTTAACATTAATAAACACACTTAACACTTATAAACACACTTAACATTAATAAACACACTTAACATTAATAAACACACTTAACATTAATAAACACACTTAACACTTATAAACACACTTAACATTAATAAACACACTTAACACTTATAAACACTTAACATTAATCACACACACTATAAACACACTTAACATTAATAAACACACTTAACATTAATAACACACACTATAAACACACTTAACATTTATAAACACACTTAACATTAATAAACACACTTAACATGCTTATAAACACACTTAACACTTATAAACACACTTAACACTTATAAACACACTTAACATTAATAAACACACGTAACATTAATAAACACACTTAACACTTATAAACACACTTAACACTTATAAACACACTTAACATTAATAAACACACTTAAAAATTATAAACACACTTAACATTAATAAACACACTTAACATTAATAAACACACTTAACACTTATAAACACACTTAACATTAATAAACACACTTAACATTAATAAACACACTTAACATTAATAAACACACTTAACACTTATAAACACACTTAACATTAATAAACACACTTAACACTTATAAACACACTTAACACTTATAAACACACTTAACATTAATAAACACACTTAACATTAATAAACACACTTAACACTTATAAACACACTTAACACTTATAAACACACTTAACATTAATAAACACACTTAACATTAATAAACACACTTAACACTTATAAACACACTTAACATTAATAAACACACTTAACATTAATAAACACACTTAACATTAATAAACACACTTAACATTAATAAACACACGTAACATTAATAAACACACTTAACACTTATAAACACACTTAACATTAATAAACACACTTAACATTAATAAACACACTTATAAACACACTTAACACTTATAAACACACTTAACACTTATAAACACACTTAACACTTATAAACACACTTAACATTAATAAACACACTTAACACTTATAAACACACTTAACACTTATAAACACTCATAACATTAATAAACACACTTAACATTTACAATTACGTTTCCAACTATTCAGAAAAATTTGTCTCTCTTATATGGAGCGGCCGCCCCCCCCCCTTCCTATTTACATACCCATCTTCACAAAATTTTACAGGTAATTAGTGTAAATTCTGCTTAATGAGAGACGCGCCGGGTATAATTAGCCACGAGGAAACGTACAAGCACTTAAAACTTAATTCAAAATTAAGTGAGAGACCCACTTATACCAGAGGCAATTACTGTGTGAGTGTACAGTTAACAGCCAGGGTTTAATGTGAAGAGGAAAATGTGGAGGTGGTGTTTTAAGTGTGGTGTGACTTTTGTTGTGGCTGGAGGACGCACACACACACACACACACACACACACACACACACACACTCACTCTAGGGGGCATCTCAGGATGTTACTCAGGTGTTTATCAGCATGACATCACTGTGTGGAAGGCCAGGTAGAGTGTGGAGATGGCCAGGAAGATTGTGCAGATGGCCAGGAAGATTTTGTAGATGGCCAGGTTGACTGTGTACATGACCAGGCAGACTGTGTAGATGGCCAGGCAGACTGCGCACATGGCCAGATAGAATGTGTACATGACCAGGGTGACTGTGTACATGACCAGGGAGACTGTGTACATGGCCAGGAAGACTGTGTACATGACTAGGTAGACTGTGTACATGACCAGGTAGACTGTGTACATGACCAGGCAGACTGTGTACATGACCAGGCAGACTGTATACAATTGGCAAAGTCATCATACTCAAGGGGTTAAATCATCATACTCAAGGGGTTAAGCCACAATCCTCGAGGGGTTAAATCATTATCCTCAAGGGATTAACCCATCGCACTCACGGGTTTAAAATCAACTTAACAAACGCTTGAAATCTCAACCAAAAATACAAGCACCAACGAAAATGAGTCATTAAAAATAAATCCTAATTTCCTTTTTAAACAAGACACGATCACGAATTCCTACCTAACCCCCACCACACACCCCAACAAAAAAGTAAACAAAAAAGGTAAAAAAAATCAAATATCGAATGCTTATCAATATCAAACTCCATAACACTTTGTAGATCCTGTAAGCGTTTGCCAATAACACGACGCCACTTAGAGTAAAAAAAAATGGACCAGAATTCAATGACACAATGAGAGCTGCCAATAATAATCTGAGCCTCAGCATTTATGACGATCGAGATAAAGAGAGAGAATTAAGTCAGCATTTTGTGGATATTTGGTGGATTAAGTCATCATTTTGTGGATATTAGGAGGATTAAGTCAGCATTTTGTGGATATTGGGTGGATTAAGTCAGCATTTTGTGGATATTGGGTGGATTAAGTCAGCATTTTGTGGATATTGAATGGATTAAGTCAGCATTTTGTGGATATTGGGTGGATTAAGTCAGCATTTTGTGGATATTGAATGGATTAAGTCAGCATTTTGTGGAGATTGAGTGAATTATAATGATTTTATAAGTGTGTGTTTTAACCTTTTAAGTATTAAGTGTGAAGTAAGGAGGGTTTTTATTAAGCGCATAAGTAATAAGGGTATGTATTACGTGTATAAGTAGTGAAAAGTGTATTAAGTGTTAAGTAATAGGGTGTGTATGAACCTGTTACATAAATAAAAGTATATTTGAACTTAAGTGTAGTGCATATACGTACTTATGAACTCACTTAAAAACATACTTTCAAAACTATCATAACACATCAGGTTAATAGACACTTACAAATAAAATTTTCCTTGTAAAAAGTTATTTGTCGTTCCAGTTAAATTATTCAAAGGTTACTGAACGGAATCTAATGACGGTATATCTGCAGGGTGTTCTGTAGTCGATAAGGAGCCGTAACTTACACTCTGGAACCTAACTTAGCCTACCCTAACTTCAGAAAAATTATACAAAGAGAAAAATGTCCGTCAAATCACCACCTAATCACCACCAAAACAACGGTAAATCACCACCAAATCACTAAATCGACGCCAAATCACCACTAAAACGACGGTAAATCACCACCATATCGACGCTAAAAAAAACCCCACCAAAACTACTGTACATCATCACTAAATCAACGCCAAATAAAAACACCCCAAACAAATGATAATAATTCCCCATGTGATTCAACAGATAATAAGACTCCCAGGTTCTGTTGTAAATAAAGGAAATCTAAACAGAACCTAAACACAAAGGTACAGATATTGGAAGCCACAGTCAATAAAGATGTCAGCCAACTTACCAATATAATCCATTAATTTTAAAGGAGGAACGAGACTCGATTCCTCATAATGTCAGTATTGTGTTTTGCATCTACCAGAGTGTGTGTTAGAAACGTATACACAGTGTCTTATAGATTCTGGTGGTGTTTGAGTGAATATTGGTATTAAAAGAGCAACATCTCTTCAGTAGTGTGAGGTCTGCCATAGGTGAGGACAAGGTTGCCACGATCAACCACGAAAATGTGACGGGTTGTGTGTGTGTTGACGACGACTAAAACAACAACAACAGCAGCTACAACAACAACAACTACAACAAAAACATAAGAGTATATTAAGCTGAACAAACACACACACACCATCTTGAGTTATTTAATGAGAGAGACACGTGGACTATAACAAGTTAATAAAGAGAATTTGCATCGTATTGAAAAAAATTGTCATCGAGTTATTTTGAGTCATTTCCTTTGAGCAAATCGTCACCCGGTTATAATAACAGGCAGCATTCTGTACACATTTTGGTGAAAGAAAAACAAACTGAGGAATATATATCTCTCTCACTGTCGCTATTTTTATTTTTTAGGGGAGCATAAACAACAAGCTTAAAGATGCAAACAAAACAATATCTTCAAACAACAGATTTAAAGGTGTAAACAAAATATATCCCACATAAACAACAAACTCAAGGGTGTAAACAAAACAATAGCTTACTTAAACAACACACTCAAGGGTGTAAACAAAACAATAGCTTTAAACAACATTTAAAGGTGTAAACAATATATATCTCATGTAAACCAAAAATTAAGAGTGTAAACAAAATGTATCCCAAGTTGAAAACACACTAACAACACTGACAACACACTAACAACACTGACAACACACTAACAACACTGACAACACACTAACAACACTGACAACACACTAACAACACTGACAACACACTAACAACACACTAACACCACTGACAACACACTAACAACACTGACAACACACTAACAACACTGACAACACACTAACAACACTGACAACACACTAACAACACTGACAACACACTAACAACACTGACAACACTGACAACACACTAACAACACATGACGACACACTAACAACACTGACAACACACTAACAAACAACACTGACAACACACTGACAACACACTAACAACACTGACAACACACTAACAACACTGACCTTACACTAACAACTTTTGACAACACACTAACAACACTACTTATGCCCAAACTTCAACTTTTTAACAACACTGACAACACACTAACAACACTGACAACACACTAACAACACTTACAACACACTATAACTTTTAACCGCCACATAACAACTGACAACACACTGACAACACTGACAACTTTTACTGACAACGCAAGCAACACACTAACAACTTTGACAACACACTAACAACCACGACAACACACTAACAACGCGACAACACACTAACAACACTGACAACACACTAACAACACACTAACAACACTGACAACACACTAACAACACTGACAACACACACCTAACAACACTGACAACACCATAACCCTAACCAACACACTAACAACACTGACAACACACTAACGCTTACTGACAACACACTAACAACACTGACAACTTACTAACAACACTGACAACACACTAACAACACTGACAACACACTAACAACACTGACAACACACTAACAACACACTAACAACACACTAACAACACTGACAACACACTAACAACACTGACAACACACTAACAACACTGACAACACACTAACAACACTGACAACACACTAACAACACACTAACAACACACTAACAACACTGACAACACACTAACAACACTGACAACACACTAACAACACTGACAACACACTAACAACACTGACAACACACTAACAACACACTAACAACACACTAACAACACTGACAACACACTAACAACACTGACAACTTTTCGCAGCATGACCAACACTAACAACACTGACAACACACTGACAACACACTAACAACACTGACAACACACTAACACTGACAACACACTAACAACACTGACAACACACTAACAACACACTAACAACACTAACAACACACTAACAACACTGACGGCACACTAACAACACTGACAACACACTAACAACGCACTAACAACACTGACCAACACATAACAACACTGACAACACACTAACAACTTTTAATAACACACTAACAACACTGACAACACTAACAGCACTAACAACACACTAACAACACTTTGTTAACACACTAACAACACTGACAACACACTAACAACACTGACCTTTACTAACAACACTGACAACACACTAACAACACTGACAACACACTAACAACACTGACAACACACTAACAACACTGACAACACACTAACAACACTGACAACACACTAGCAACACTGACAACACACTAACAACACTGACAACACACTAACAACACTGACAACACACTAACAACACTGACAACACACTAACAACACACTAACAACACTGACAACACACTAACAACACTGACAACACACTAACAACGCGACAACACACTAACAACACTGACAACACACTAACAACACTGACAACACACTAACAACACAACTTTGCCAACACTGACAACTTTTAACAACAACACTGACAACACTGACAACACACTAACAACACTGACAACACACACTAACAACACGATAACACACTAACAACACGGCTTTAACAACACTAACACACACTAACAACACTAACAACACACTAACAACACTGACAACACACTAACAACACTGACAACACACTAACACACTGACAACACACTAACAACACACTAACAACACACTAACAACACTGACAACACACTAACAACTGACAACACACTAACAACACTGACAACCAACACACTAACAACACACTAACAACATGACAACACACTAACAACGACCAACACACTAACAACACCGACAACACACTAACAACTGACAACACACTAACAACACTGACAACACTACACAACACTGACAACACACTAACAACACTGACAACACACTAACAACACTGACAACACACTAACAACACTAACAACACACTAACAACACTGACAACACACTAACAACACTGAAAACACACTAACAACACTGACAACACTAACAACACTGACAACACACTAACAACACTGACAACACACTAACAACACTGACAACACACTAACAACACTGACAACACTAACAACACTGACAACACACTAACAACACTGACAACACACTAACAACACTGACAACACACTAACAACACTAACAACACACTAACAACACTAACAACACACTAACAACACACTAACAACACTAACAACACACTAACAACACTAACAACACACTAACAACACTAACAACACACTAACAACACTAACAACACACTAACAACACTGACAACACACTAACAACACTAACAACACACTAACAACACTAACAACACACTAACAACACTGACAACACACTAACAACACTGACAACACACTAACAACACACGACTCCAATGTAATAAAACAAACACCAAAAAGATCTATTAAAATCCCAAACAGAGAATCTAATTTAGCTTTTGTCAATATCCAACTGTAGTGAACATCCAACAGAGCATCGTGTGACTATCGGCCGGTCGAGCGAACATGGTAGGTGTATGAGGAGGCCTGGTGGTGTGTGTGCGTGGTAGATGTTCCTCAATTTTTATCTGAGCTATAATGCACTTAAAACGTGGCACCGTCTTTGTCAGAGTACATGAGAAATCGTCTTACACTGCCAACTTGTTGCAACTCTTCAACTAACGCAGAGAAACACTCACAGAGGCGTGTAGATCCGAAAGTCAACAAGACACGAAAGGTTATGTCACTTGTTTTTTGATACACAATCACCGAATTACATCAGAACTGTTAATTTTTTTTCTTCTTGAAGGTATCTTTGGCTGACAAATCATTAATTAGTTCCAAGGATTCTAGCTGTACCTCCTTGAAATTCGGGATCATCACGAGATTCCCGTGTTCCACTGCTATTTCTGAAGAGTTATAGTTTGGCAAGGAAAGCTAAGATAATAATTCGTATGAGTAATCATGCTTGAATCTTTCCCTTGTATCATGTGGAGCTCACAGAACACCTGAAGAAGGTCCACAATATACGACAGTCGTACTTCAGTATTAAATGCAGCCAGCAAATCCATTTTCTCTTGTATTTCGAGGAAATTCTTCACTTGGTTGAGAATGGTGAGAAACTTTCCACCAAACAGCCACTTTACTTCTGTGTGGGCAAGAACAGTGTTTTATGCATGAAGGCCATGTCGGCACACAGTTGACAAGTTTGACAATATGGTTTAACAAATATTTCAACTCGACGATGAATGAAACAGTGAACACCGGTGGCGTTTGGTGCTTTTTCTTTGACACGAGTTTGTAAACCAGATTTTGAACCAAGCCAGGCTGGAGGTGCATCGGTTGTGACGCTAACAAGATTACTCAAACTACACTCTTAATATATGGAGACATAATATCCATCACATCGGCCGAGGTCTTAAAATTCTGATACAGACGAATTTCTCTTTTATACTGCCAATCAAAATATATCAACATCAGGACAACAACTGGGTATGAGATGTTTCATCAAGTTGTATCGTAAGAAGAAGAAGAAAATAGCTCCTTTCATCTCTTGTACAAATTGACTCTTCAAATCATGAGAGATATCAACCATTCTAGACTGGACTGTGTTGTTCGAAAAAATACTTCACTCAATTTCGTGTATCATCGTAACAAAGCGCACACTGTTCGGGGTACATAACAGATTCAGCTCCTCAACGATTGTGTGTGGCCTTTCCTTCAAGTTACCAAGTAAGGAACCTTGTATGGAGCTGCTACTAAGTTCTTATTGGGGGAGTAGTCCAGCAGTGTCCGGCAGCTGTACATAAGATACCTACAGTCGTTTCCATCTCACCAGTGTTTGTTAAAGGTAATAATGTGTAGTTATTGGTGTCTGGCCATGGACACTTACTCTATTTGATAAAGCTGCAGCAGACAGTTTTAACCAGACACTTGATAGTCTCATTATCCTTTGTCAGATACTCCACCTAGGACATCTGACAGGCTACCAGACTCCCGATCCCCTCCTATACCTTTTGACTGACTATCACATCTACTTGTTTATCATCTACTAATTAACCTATTATAAGTAACATGAAGAAGTAAAATACACCTGCAGCTACCGGTAACGTGCGCCCCTGAGGTATTGTATTGTGAAAAAAAAAATAATTGTCTGCTTGATTGAATTTTTCCTGAAATCTGAGGCCCCTTGATTATCCCACCACTTTGAGAGCCGCTGTGGTTGAGGAAATAATGTGAGGAGGAGTTACATGAGTGCTCCATCCCCCTCCCCTCCCCTCCCCCTTCACCAGTTCACTACAACATGACAGGTGACAGTAATGAGAAAGGTGACAGGTCTCTCCCCTCCCCTTAACACCCATTGTTGACGGAAATTGTCCCTCTCAACCTGTCATCCTCCTGCTGTCTAACACGGCTCTCCACTCTGGCCTCCTCCATCTCACTTCATTTATGTCGTGACTAGTGATTGTGTGTCCCAACCCTACCTAACCTTACCTCTCTCCACCCTCCAATTTACTCATATTTTATCGATTTAAATTATATAGAAACGAATCGAGGTCGAGGACACTGAATGGAAAAAAAATACCCTGCTGTTCACTGTTGACCCCTCGGCCAGGTATACACTAATAACTCTGACCGTTGACCCACTGAGACTAAAGTTAAAATGAAATTCGTCTTCTCTTGGGACGTGATACCAACACCAAGGTCACTGGTTCTTGAAAATACTTAAAGAGTACGTGCTTAAGGACCTGAGTTAATGCATGGACTGGGTTGGACTCAAGAGTACATGCTTAAAACACTTCAGTTATTTTAATTACAGGAGTACTTATAAACCACATTATAGTAAGGTACACGGGCCTACTGCAGTCACCTGTAATAATGAAGACAAATCACAGGTATACCACGACTAAATTACATGGTACAGTAACTTCTCACTGTAATATTCCGAGGTTACAGTTTTCTTAAAGATGAATTTACTTGTGAATAAAAAGTAAAAATAGTTAAAAAAAAAAGGGGGGATTTTTTCTGCATGTCGACTAAAGTTTGTGTCAGGTACTTTGAAGAATTTTAAATTACTCCTCAAAGGAACACGAGAGCACTTCATATCTTGAGGGTTTTTTCCGCCTTTGATACTCACATACGAGCATAGAGCCATCACATTATAAAGATCTACGCCCCAAAAAATTCTTGAAAAATACTCCGGAACCTTATTATTATTATTATTATTATTATTATTATTATTATTATTATTATTATTATTTAGAGTGATTACTTTCCATTATCATGACACTCACACTCAATCACTCAATCGCACTCACTCACTCACTCACCCGGGACGTCAGATCTGTAGACACCCTTACCAGACCTGACAAATGCCTCTACCTTCAAGTTGTCTCATAGGGCCTGTACTTCCATTACCTCCCACTGGCCTCCTTCAGCCACCTCTCACCGGGCCAATTTCAGCCACTTCCCTCAAGCCACCTCCTACCACCACCACCCCTTGGCCACCTCCTACCACCACCCCTTGGCCACCTCTCACCACCTTGCCCGGACCACCTCCTATCACCTAAAGTCGTTCCATCTCGTCTGTGGTCATCGCCTAAGTCGTCTGGTCTTGTTTGGGTCTTGTTTTGGTTTTGTTTTGGTCTTGTTTAGGTCTTGTTTAGGTCTCCTTGTCAGTCACGTCCACCTTAGAATAGTTTTGAGGAGTCTCCCCTTATCTGGGGTCATTATTATGTTTCTGTAGCATAAGTGGGGCATCTCTATATCTGTCTAAATGTTTGTCTGTTTGCCTCTGTCTCTCTGTTTCTCTGTCTGTCTGTCTGTTTACCTCTGTCTGCCTATCTGTCTTTCTCTGTCTCGGTTGGTCTTTGCCTCTCTCTGTCTATCGCTGTGCCTTTCTCTGTCTCTTTCCCTGTCTCAATCCGCCTGAATATTCCATATAACTTACACCCCAACGCTAACTACGACCCTTCAAAATACACGACCTTCCCTGAAACACTACTCACGACCTATCTCACTACTACGTTAATACGACCTGACTGTACTAACAACAATGACGACCAGTTAATTATAAAAAAAAGGTCAACAAAAGAGTGACTATAACTGACTGACGGGAAGATATATCTAACTCACTAATGATTGGGCTTGACATGTTAATTGATCCATGGTAATTGTTT
>NW_024717655.1:0-3216 GCF_018991925.1 Homarus americanus | reverse complement strand
TTATTAAGTTTATAGTGTACCGTTTGTGGCCAGTTGTCAATTCTCTTTAGTTGTCTATTATCTCTTTGTATGGGCACACAAACGTACGTACATGTAGATACCTTCACTCAGGAATGAGGTTGGATAGAAACTCACGATGTGCTTCCTGTATATATTGTTGTACAGTGCAGTACTTAGGAGTGACTAGGTGAGGAGCTGAGAGAGATGTTGCTGGTCCAGTAGCTGAGTGTAGGATGATCTCCCTGGGTTGTTGTTGTTGTTGTATAGATTGTCGGACCGTAGTCCGACACGGGCCTTTGCCTATAGGCGGCCCGTTTGGTGGTTCCGGCTGGAGCTCCAGGAGCAGCCAGACCGGATTGGGATTGGAGGTGGTCCCACCTGCAGATTGGAGGGATACTGCAGGTTGCAAGTGTGAGCGGACCCCCGATCGGTGGACGCTTACCACCGGCCCCCACTCTTGGACGTGGTCAGCCTCGGAGTGGCGCGCCCCCCGAAACTGGGGTCCGCACTTGCTGGGAGAGGATGCTTTCTAAGCTATCTGGGTGGTGGGTATCGTGTGATGACCCGGAGTAGGTGGTGAATGTGGTCTGTGTGGGCCTTTCGGGTTAGAGTGGCCGCTGGTGTTGTGTGTGTTTCTTGGGAGATTTGAGTTCTGTCTCGGAGGCTTTGTGTGACCTCGCAATCGAGGAGATAGTGTTCAAGTGGGTTGGCTGCTGGCTCCTGACAGTAGGTGCATTCCGTGACGTCATTTCCGATCATCTGCCAGGAGCACTTGTACCCTAGTCGTAGTCGGTGAAGGCTGACTAGGGTTTGTCTTGGAGTTTTCTTGTCTGCGAAAGGTGGTTCCCCTTTTGTGGCCGCCAGGTACCATTTGGCTGATTGGGAACCAGCGTTGAGTGCGTGAAGGAAGCTCTTTTTGATGTGGAGCTTAGTAGTCTTTCTGAGGTGATTCTTGATCTGTTGCACACTTGCTGGAACTTGAAGACCCAAACACAAACGAATGGACAATTCAAGAGAGCAAGAAGAGAAGGAGAGAGAGAAGAAAATCGACATCAAGCTAAGAAGACCAAGACATCCCCTCCACACAAGAAACCAAAACACAATCAAGCCGACCAAGCACTGAACATCCATTGCCCAACCCAACACGCACCTGACGCCTGACCTGACGCTTGACCTGACGCTTGACCTGACGCTTGACCTGACGCTAGCCTGGCCTTGTCTTGTCGCCTCCCTGCCGCGTCCAGCCGGGTTGTTGCTGCTGCCCCCATCTTATAATCCCTCACGCAAGCGGTGTTTAGCCACTGCATCTGTTCTCTCCTCCTAAAATTCACTTCAATCCTCCCTTTATTCTTCTCCTGAACCTCCTTCCCCCCTGTCACTAGCATTTTTCGATTCGATTCGGCTGTACGCTGATTGGCTGGTCGGAGTGCGGCCGGAGCTCAGTTGGGAGTTGTAGGGGAGAGTAGCCACTACAATACTCCCCCTCCCCTCCCGGCGCGGCGGGAGGCTGGATGTTGTCCGGGTTGTGTCCCACACATAACACATACCGGGCAGGTGTATGTACGACTCGGCCGCTACGTGTAACAACTCCCTCCAGTGACACAAAACCTGTGGGAGAATTAGGAGGAGAAAGAGGGTTTGGGATTAGAGGAGGTTGTACAAGCAGTGGTTGTTGTGCTCCTGCTGCTGCAGGGGCTGCGTCAGGAGGAGGGTCCATGGCAGGAGCAGGTTCTACGATAGGTGCAGGTTCTACGATAGGTGCAGGTTGTATGTCAGGAGGAGGGTCCATGGCAGGAGCAGGTTCTATGTTAGGAGGGAGGTCTAATGCAGGTTCAGGTTCTATGACAGGAGGAGGGTCTATGATAGGTACAGGTTCTATGATAGGTGCAGGTTCTATGTCAGGAGGAGGGTCCATGGCAGGAGCAGGTTCTATGATATGAGGAAGGTCTATGCCAGGAGCAGGTTCTACAGCAGGAACAGGGTTTACTTGAGGGTGAAAAGAGGGTGCCCAGAAATGTCGTGGGCGTGGTGTTGCTGCCGGTGGTAACTGCGGGTAGACTGGTGCAGGCGTAGTTTGTTGATGGTGCTGCTGGACTGGGGGCCCAAAGGGTAAGGTGGCCGGTTTGACTCGGTCTATGCTGACGGTGTCATGTCTGCCATTCCGGATAATCGTCAGGAACTTTGCTGAACAGGTAACCACCTGGAAAGGTCCATCGTAGGGACGTTGTAATGGGTTGCGATGAGCATCACGCCTGACGAAAACATACTCGGCTGTGAGTAGTGCAGGAGGGATGTATTCAGGGCGCCGAGGAGGCTGGCGTGGAGTAGTAGCTCTGAATGCAGAAACTGCTTGTCGTAGCTTTTGGAGTAAATCGTGACGACCGGCTGGAGTGGTTTGGTGAGGGTTAGGAGGGAGTGAGAAATCCCCAGGTAGCCGAAGGGGCTCGCCTAGTGTAAGATCTGCTGGGCTACAGTCCATATCCTCCTTGTGTGACGCACGGATGCCGAGGAGCACTAAGGGGAGCGCATCAGTCCAGCTGTAAGGGTCGTGCTGTGCCTTGAGTGCGTCCTTTAGCTGCCGGTGAAAACGCTCTACCATGCCGTTGGCTTGAGGGTGGTATGCTGTAGTGCGTTGTCTAGACGTGCCGAGGAACTGTAGGAGGTGCTGCCAGAGTTGTGACTCAAACTGGACTCCTCGGTCAGTGATTACAGTTGCGGGGGGGCCGAAACGGGAAACCCAACCGGACATGAAGGCGCGGGCAGTAGTCTCTGCTGTAGCATTGGGCATGGGAATTGCTTCTGTCCACCTGGTGAAACGGTCGATGCAGGTGAAGATGTAGGTGCTGCCGTAGGATGATGGAAGAGGTCCCACGATGTCGAGGTGTACTACTTGAAAACGTCCTTTGGGAATAGGGAAGGTATGTAAGGGGGCCCGTATGTGACGATGTACTTTGGAGGATTGGCAGGCCAAGCACTGGGCAGCCCATTTCTTAGTATCGGACTTGACGCCGAGCTTGTGGAAGGTGAGGAAGTCGAAACCAAGGATGGGTTGAGACACGTCTGCTATCACGAATAACCAACGCAGAGTCTTGGGCAGGCCGAGGTCTAAAGCGAGGGTGAGTACGCCGTAGGAGGCGATGGGGGTACCGTTGACAGCGAACAGGTCATAAGAGGGTTGCTTTGACTTGTCTTGTAGTGAGGGAGGGATGAGGCTTA
>NW_024717654.1:0-18187 GCF_018991925.1 Homarus americanus | reverse complement strand
TCGAGTATAACAAAGTCCCCTGGTCGAGTATAACAAAGTCCCCTGGTCGAGTATAATAAAGTCCCCTGATCGAGTATAACAAAGCCTCCTCATCGAGTATAAAAAAGCCCTTGGTCGAGTATAACAAAGTCCCCTGGTCGAGTATAACAAAGTCCCCTGCTCGAGTATAACAAAGTCCCATAATCGAGTATAACAAAGGCCCCTTATCAAGTATAACAAAAGCCCCTGGTCGAGTATAACAAATTCCCCTGATCGAGTATAACAAAGTCCCCTCATCGAGTATAACAAAGTCCCCTCATCGAGCAAAACAAACATCCCTGATCGAGTATAACAAAGTCCCCTTTTCGAGTAAAAGAAAGTCCCCTGATGGAGTATAACAAAGTCCCTTGATCGAGTATAACTAAGTGCCCTAATCGAGTATAACAAAGGACCCTACTGGCGTATAACAAAGTCAAAAGATCGAGTATAACAAAGTCCCCTGATCGAGTATAACAAAGTTCCTTGATTGAGAATAACAATGTCCCGTGATCGAGTATAACAAAGGAACCTAATGGAGTATAACAAAGTCCCAAGATCGAGTATAACAAAGTCCTTTTATCGAGTATATCTAAGTCCCTTCATCGAGTATAACAAAGGCCCTAATGGAGTATAACAAAGTCCCACGATCGAGTATAACGAAGTCCTCTGATCGAGTATAACAAAGTCCCCTGATCGAGTGTAACAAAGTCCCGTCGTCGAGTATAACACATCCCCATGATCGAGTATAAGAAAGGCACCTGATCTAATATAACAATGTCCGTAGTCGAGTATATACAAAGTCCCCTGATCGAGTATAACAAGTCCCAAGATCGAGTATAACAAATTCCCTTCATCGAGTACAACAAAGCCCCCTCATCGAGTATAAAAAAGCCCCCTGGTCCAGTATAACAAAGTCCCTGATTGAGTATAACAAAGCCCCTTCATCGATTTTAACAAAACCCTCTGATCGAGTATATAAAAGCCCCCTGGTCGAGTATAACAAACTCCCCTGTTCGAGTATACTAAAGTCCCCTGATCGAATATATCAAATTCACAAGATCGAGTATAACAAAGCCCCCCGATCGAGTATAACAAAGTCCGCTCATCAAGTATAACAAAGTACCCTGATCGAGTATAACAAAGTCCCCTGGTCGAGTATAACACAGTCCCCTGGTCAAGTATAACAAACTCCCCTGTTCGAGTATACTAAAGTCCCCTGATCGAATATAACAAATTCACAAGATCGAGTATAACAAAGCCCCCAGATCGAGTATAACAAAGTCCGCTGATCAAGTACAACAAAGTACCCTGATCGAGTACAACAAAGTCCCCAGGGCGAGTATAACAAAGTCCCCTGATCGAGTATAACAAAGTCCCCTGATCGAGTATAACAAAGTCCCGTCATCGAGTATAACAAAGCTCCCTGATCGAGTATAAGAAAGGCACCTGATCGAGTAAAAAAAAGGCCCCTGGTCGAGTATAACAAAGTCCCCGGGCCGAGTATAACAATGTCCCCTGATCGAGTATAACAAAGTCCCATGATCGAGTATTACAAAGACCCCGAATCGAGTATAACAAAGGCCCCTGGTCGAAAATAACAAAGTCCCCTGAACGAGTATACTAAAGTGCCTTGGTCGAGTATAAGAAAGTCCCAAGATCGAGTATAACAAAGCCCCCCGATCGAGTATAACAAAGTCCGTTGATCGAGTATAACAAAGCCCCCTGATCGAGTATAACAAAGCCCCCTCGTCGAGTATAAGAAAGTCCCCTGGTCGAGTATAACAAAGTCCCCTGATCGAGTATAACAAAGGACCCTAATGGAGTATAACAAAATCCCAAGATCGAGTATGACAAAGTCCTCTGATCGAGTATAACAAAGTCCCCTGATCGAGTATAACAAAGTCCTGTCATCGAGTATAACAAAGCCCCCTGATCGAGTATAAGAAAGGCACCTGATCGAATATAACAATGTCCCTAGTCGAGTATATACATAGTCCCCTGATCGAGTATAACAAAGTCCCCAGATCAAGTATAACAAAGTCCCCTGATCGAATATAACAAAGCCACCTCATCGAGCATAAAAAAGCCCCCTGGTCGAGTATAACAAAGTCCCTGATCGAGTATAAAAAAGCCCTCTGATCGAGTATAACAAAGCCTCCTCATCGAGTAAAAAAAAGGCCCCTGGTCGAGTATAACAAAGTCCCCTGGCCGAGTATAACAATGTCCCCTGATCGAGTATAACAAAGCCCTCTCATCAAGTTTAACAAAACACGCTGATCGAGTATAAAAAAGCCCCCTGGTCGAGTATAACAAAGTCCCCTGGTCGAGTATAACAAAGTCCCATGATCGAGTATTACAAAGGCCCCGAATCGAGTATAACAAAGGCCCTTGGTCGAAAATAACAAAGTCCCTTGAACGAGTATACTAAAGTCCCTGGTCGAGTATAACAAAGACCCAAGATCGAGTATAACAAAGCCCCCCGATCGAGTATAACAAAGTCCGTTGATCGAGTATAACAAAGCTGCCTTATCGAGTATAACAAAGCCCCCTCGTCGAGTATAAGAAAGTCCCCTGGTCGAGTATAACAAAGTCCCTGATCGAGTATAACAAAGCCCCATGATCGAGTATAACCAATTCCCCGAATCGAGTATAACAAAGTCCCCTGATCGAGTAAAACAAACACCCTTGATCGAGTTTAACAAAACCCCCTGATCGAGTAATAAGAAGCCCCCTCTTCGAGTATAACAAAGTCCTTTTGTCGAGTATAACAAAGTCCCATGATCGAGTATAACAAAGGCCCCTTATCGAGTATAACAAAGGCCCCTGGTCGAGTAAAACAGGATGCCCTGATCGAGCATAACAAATTCCCGTGATCGAGTATAAAAAAATCCCCTGATCGAGTATAACAAAGGACCCTCATGGAGTATAACAAAGCCCCCTGATCGAGTATAACAAAGTCCTCTGATCGAGTATAACAAAGCCCCCTCATCGAGTTTAAAAAAACCCTGATCGAGTATAACAAAGACCCCTTATCGAGTATAACAAAAGCCCCTGGTCGAGTATAACAAAATCACCTGATCGAGTAAAACAAAGTCCCCTCATCGAGTATAAATAAGTGCCCTAATCGAGCATAACTAAGTCCTCTGATCGAGTATAACAAAGGACCCTAATGGAGTATAACAATGTCCCAAGATTGAGAATAACAAAGTCCTCTGATCGAGTATAACAAAGTCCCCTGATCGAACATAACAAAGTCCCCTGATCGAGTATAACAAAGTACCCTGATCGAGTATAACAAAGTACCCTGATCGAGAATAAGAAAGTCCCCTGTTCGAGTATAACAAAGTCCACTAATCGAGTATAAGAAAGGCACCTGACCGAATATAACAAAGTCCCGAGTCGAGTAAAAGAAACACCCCTGATTGAGTATAACAAAGCCCCCTGATCGAGTATAGCAAAAGCCCCTAATCGAGTATAACAAAGTCCTCTGATCGAGTATAACAAAGTCCCCTGATCGAACATAACAATGTCCCGTCATCGAGTATAACAAAGCCCCCTAATCGAGTATAAGAAAGGCACCTCATCGAATAAAACGATGTCCCTAGTCGAGTATATACAAAGTCCCCAGATCAAGTATAACAAAGTCCCGAGATCGAGAATAACAAAGTACCCTGATCGAGTATAACAAAGCCCCTCATAGAGTATAAAAAGCCCCCTGGTCGAGTATAACAAAGTCCGCAGATCGAGTTCAACAAAGTCACCTTATCGAGAATAACAAAGTCCTCTGATCGAGTATAACAAAGCCCCCTGATCGGGTATAACAAAATCCCCTGATCGAGTATAACAAAGTCCCCTGATCGAGTATAACAAAGTCCCTTGATCGAGTAAAACAAACACCCCTGGTCGAGTATAACAAAGTCCCCTGATCGAGTATAACAAAGCCCCCTGATCGAGTATAACAAAGTCCCCTGATCGAGTATAACTAAGTGCCCTAATCGAGCATAACTAAGTCCCCTAATCGAGTATAACAAAGGACCCTCATGGAGTATAACAAAGTCCCAAGATCGAGTATAACAAAGTCCTCTGATCGAGTATAACAAAGTCCCCTGATCGAACATAACAATGTCCCGTCATCAAGTATAACAAAGCCCCCTAATCGAGTATAAGAAAGGCACCTGATCGAATAAAACGATGTCCCTAGTCGAGTATATAAGCAAAGTCCCCAGATCGAGTATAACAAAGTCCCCGATCGAGTATAACAAAGTCCCCTGATCGAAAGTATAAATGTGCCCTCATAGAGTATAAAAAGCCCCCTGGTCGAGTATAAATAAAGTCCGTAAAGATCGAGTTCAACAAAAGTCACCTTATCGAGTATAACGAAGTCCTCTGATCGAGTATAACGAAGTCCTCTGATCGAGTATAACAAAGTCCCGTCGTCGAGTATAACAAATCCCCTTGATCGAGTATAAGAAAGGCACCTGATCTAATATAACAATGTCCGTAGTCGAGTATATACAAAGTCCCCTGATCGAGTATAACAAGTCCCAAGATCGAGTATAACAAATTCCCTTCATCGAGTACAACAAAGCCCCCTCATCGAGTATAAAAAAGCCCCCTGGTCCAGTATAACAAAGTCCCTGATTGAGTATAACAAAGCCCCTTCATCGATTTTAACAAAACCCTCTGATCGAGTATATAAAAGCCCCCTAGTCGAGTATAACAAACTCCCCTGTTCGAGTATGCAAAAGTCCCCTGATCGAATATATCAAATTCACAAGATCGAGTATAACAAATCCCCCCGATCGAGTATAACAAAGTCCGCTGATCAAGTATAACAAAGTCCCCTGATCGAGTATTACAAAGTCCCCTGGTCGAGTATAACAAAGTCCCCTGGTCGAGTATAACAAACTCCCCTGTTCGAGTATACTAAAGTCCCCTGATCGAATATAACAAATTCACAAGATCGAGTATAACAAAGCCCCCAGATCGAGTATAACAAAGTCCGCTGATCAAGTACAACAAAGTACCCTGATCGAGTATAACAAAGTCCCCAGGGCGAGTATAACAAAGTCCCCTGATCGAGTATAACAAAGTCCCCTCATCGAGTATAACAAAGTCCCGTCATCGAGTATAACAATGCTCCCTGATCGAGTATAAGAAAGGCACCTGATCGAGTAAAAAAAAGGCCCCTGGTCGAGTATAACAAAGTCCCCTGGCCGAGTATAACAATGTCCCCTGATCGAGTATAACAAAGCCCTCTCATCGAGTATTACAAAGGACCCGAATCGAGTATAACAAAGGCCCCTGGTCGAAAATAACAAAGTCCCCTGAACGAGTATACTAAAGTCCCCTGGTCGAGTATAACAAAGTCCCAAGATCGAGTATAACAAAGCCCCTCGATCGAGTATAACAAAGTCCGTTGATCGAGTATAACAAAGCCCCCTGATCGAGTATAACAAAGCCCCCTCGTCGAGTATAAGAAAGTCCCCTGGTTGAGTAAAACAAAGTCCCCTGATCGACTATAACAAAGGACCCTAATGGAATATAACAAAGTCCCAAGATCGAGTATAACAAAGTCCTCTGATAGAGTATAACAAAGTCCCCTGATCGAGTATAACAAAGTCCCGTCATCGAGTATAACAAAGCCCCCTGATCGAGTATAAGAAAGGCACCTGATCGAATATAACAATGTCCTAGTCGAGTGGCATATGATAGTCCCCTGATCGAGTATAACAAAGTCCCCAGATCAAGTATAACAAATTCCCCTGATCGAGTATAAAAAAGTCCCCTGATCGAGTATAACAAAGTCCCCTGATCGAGTATAACAAAGGACCCTAATGGAGTATAACAAAGTCCCAAGATCGAGTATAACAAAGTCGTCTGATCGAGTATAACAAAGTCCTCTGATCGAACATAACAATGTCACGTCATCGAGTATAACAAAGCCCCCTAATCGAGTATAAGAAAGGCAACTGATCGAATAAAACAATGTCCCTAGTCGAGTATATACAAAGTCCCTAGATCGAGTATAACAAAGTCCCCTGATCGAGTATAACAAAGCCCCTCATAGAGTATAAAAAAGCCTCCTGGGCGAGTATAACAAAGTCCGCAGATCGAGTTCAACAAAGTCACCTCATCGAGAATAACAAAGTCCCCTGATCGAGTATAACAAAGCCCCCTGATCGAGTATAGCAAAGCACATGATCGAGTATAAAAAAGTCCCCTGATCGAGTATAACAAAGTCCCCTGGTCGTGTATAACAAAGTCCCCTGGTCGAGTATTACAAAGTCCCCTGATCGAGTATAACAAAGCCCCTCATCGAGTTTAACAAAACCCCCTGTTCCATTATAAAAAGCCCCCTGGTCGAGTATAATAAAGTCGAATGATAGAGTATAACAAAGTCCCCTGATCAAGTATAGCAAAGGTCCCTAATGGCGTATAACAAAGTCCCAAGATCGCTTATAACAAATTCTCCTGATCGAGTATAACAAAGTCCGCTGATCGAGTATAACAAAGTACCCTGATCGAGTATAACAAAGTGCCCTGATCGAGAATAACAAAGTCACCTGATCGAGTATAACAAAGTCCACTTATCGAGTATAAGAAAGGCACCTGACCGAATATAACGAAGTCCCGAGTCGAGTAAAACAAACATCCCTGATTAAGTATAACAAAGCCCCCTGATCGAGTATAACAAAGTCCCCTGATCGAGTATAACAAAATTCTCTGATCGAGTATGACAAAGTCCCCTGATCGAGTATAACAAAGTCCCCTGATCGAGTAAAACAAACACCCCTGGTCGAGTATAACAAAGTCCCCTGATCGAGTATAACAAAGCCCCCTGATCGAGTATAACAAAGTCCCCTGATCGAGTAAAACAAACACCCCTGGTCGAGTATAACAAAGTTCCCTGATCGAGTATAACAAACCCCCCTGATCGAGTATAACAAAGTCCCCTAATCGAGTATAACTGAGTGCCCTAATCGAGCATAACTAAGTCCCCTGATCGAGTATAACAAAGGACCCTCATGGAGTATTACAAAGTCCCAAGATCGAGTATAACCAAGTCCTCTGATCGAGTATAACAAAGTCCCCTGAGCGAGTATAACAAAGTCCCTTCATCGAGTATAACAAAGCCCCCTGATCGAGTATAAGAAATCCACCTGAACGAGTAAAAAAAAGGCCCCTGGTCGAGTATAACAAAGTCCCCTGGCCGAGTATAACAATGTCCCCTGATCGACTATAACAAAGCCCTCTCATCGAGTTTAACAAAACCCGCTGATCGAGTATAAAAAAGCCCCCTGGTCGAGTATAACAAAGTCCCCTGGTCGAGTATAACAAAGTCCCATGATCGAGTATTACAAAGGCCCCGAATCGAGTATAACAAAGGCCCCTGGTCGAAAATAACAAAGTCCCCTGAACGAGTATACTAAAGTCCCCTGGTCGAGTATAACAAAGTCCCAATATCGAGTATAACAAAGCCCCCCGATCGAGTATAACAAAGTCCGTTGATCGAGTATAACAAAGGACCCTAATGGAGTATAACAAAGTCCCAAGATCGAGTATAACAAAGTCCTCTGATCGAGTATAACAAAGTCCCCTGATCGAGTATAACAAAGTCCCGTCATCGAGTATAACAAAGCTCCCTGATCGAGTATAAGAAAGGCACCTGATCGAATATAACAATGTCCCTAGTCGAGTATAACAAAGTCCACTAATCGAGTATAAGAAAGGCACCTGATCGAGTATAACAATGTCCCTAGTCGAGTATAACAAAGTCACCTGATCGAGTATAACAAACCCCCTCATCGAGTATAACAAAGTCCCCTGATCGAGTATAACAAAGTCCACTAATCGAGTATAAGAAAGGCACCTGACCGAATATAACAAAGTCCCGAGTCGAGTAAAACAAAGACCCCTGATTGAGTATAACAAAGCCCCCTGATCGAGTATAACAAAGTCCCCTGATCGAGTATAATAAAATCCCCTGATCGAGTATAACAAAGTCCCCTGATCGAGTATAACAAAGTCCCCTGATCGATTAAAACAAACACCCCTGGTCGAGTATAACAAAGTCCCCTGATCGAGTATAACAAAGCCTCCTAATCGAGTATAACAAAGTCCCCTGATCGAGTATAACTAAGTGCCCTAATCGAGCATAACTAAGTCCCCTGATCGAGTATAACAAAGGACCCTAATGGAGTATAACAAAGTCCCAAGATCGAGTATAACAAAGTCCTCTGATCGAGTATAACAAAGTCCCCTGATCGAACATAACAATGTCCCGTCATCGAGTATAACAAAGCCCCCTAATCGAGTATAGCAAAGCCCATGATCGAGTATAAAAAAGTCCCATGATCGAGTATAACAAAGTCCCCTGATCGAGTATAACAAAGTCCCCTCGTCGTGTATAACAAAGTCCCCTGGTCGAATATTACAAAGTCCCCTGATCGAGTATAACAAAGCCCCCTCATCGAGTTTAACAAAACCCCCTGATCCATTATAAAAAAGCCCCCTGGTCGAGTATAACAAAGTCCCCTGGTCGAGTATAATAAAGTCGAATGATCGAGTATAACAAAGTCCCCTCATCGAGTATAACTAAGTCCCCTGATCAAGTATAACAAAGGACCCTTATGGCGTATAACAAAGCCCCCTCATCGAGTTTAACAAAACCCCCTGATCGAGTATAAAAAAGCCCCCTGGTGGAGTATAACAAAGTCCCCTGGTCGAGTATAATAAAGTCGAATGATAGAGTATAACAAAGTCCCCTAATCAAGTATAACAAAGGACATTAATGGCGTATAACAAAGTCCCAAGATCGCTTAAAACAAATTCTCCTGATCGAGTATAACAAAGTCCGCTTATCGAGTATAACAAAGTACCCTGATCGAGTATAACAAAGTGCCCTGATCGAGAATAACAAAGTCACCTGATCGAGTATAACAAAGTCCACTTATCGAGTATAAGAAAGGCACCTGACCGAATATAACAAAGTCCCGAGTCGAGTAAAACAAACACCCCTGATTAAGTACAACAAAGCCCCCTGATCGAGTATAACAAAGTCCCCTGATCAAGTATAACAAAGTCCCCTGATCGAGTAAAACAAACACCCCTGGTCGAGTATAACAAAGTCCCCTGATCGAGTATAACAAAGCCCCCTAATCGAGTATAACAAAGTCCCCTGATCGAGTAAACAAACACCCTGGTCGAGTATAACAGTTCCCTTGATCGAGTATAACAAAGCCCTGATCGAGTATAACAGTCCTCAATCGAGTATAATCTGAGGCGCCCTAATCGAGCATAACCGTCCCCTGATCGAGAGTATAACAAAGGACCTCATGGAGAAGAACAAAGTCCCAAGACGGGAGTATAACAAAGTCCTCTGATCGAGTATAACAAAGTCCCTGAGCGAGTATAACAAGTCCCTTATCGAGTATTATAACAAAAGCCCCTGATCGAGAGTAAAGGCAAGAGGCACCTGATCGAGTAAAAAAAAGGCCCCTGGTCGAGTATAACAAAGTCCCCTGGCCGAGTATAACAATGTCCCCTGATCAAGTATAACAAAGCCCTCTCATCGAGTTTAACAAAACCCGCTGATCGAGTATAAAAAAGCCCCCTGGTCGAGTATAACAAAGTCCCATGATCGAGTATTACAAAGACCCCGAATCGAGTATAACAAAGGCCCCTGGTCGAGTATAACAAAGTCCCCTGAACGAGTATACTAAAGTGCCTTGGTCGAGTATAAGAAAGTCCCCTGGTCGAGTATAACAAAGTCCCCTGATCGAGTATAACAAAGGACCCTAATGGAGTATAACAAAATCCCAAGATCGAGTATAACAAAGTCCTCTGATCGAGTATAACAAAGTCCCCTGATCGAGTATAACAAAATCCCGTCATCGAGTATAACAAAGCCCCCTGATCGAGTATAAGAAAGGCACCTGATCGAATATAACAATGTCCCTAGTCGAGTATATACAAAGTCCCCAGATCGAGTATAATAAAGCCCCAGATCGAGTATAACAAAGTCCCCTGATCGAGTATAACAAACCCCCTCATCGAGTATAAAAAAGCCCCCCTAGTCGAGTATAACAAACTCCGCAGATCGAGTACAACAAAGTCACTGACCGAATCAAACAAATTCTAGTCGAAAGTAAAAACAAACACCCCTGATTGAGTATATCAAAGCCCCTGATCGAGTATAACAAAGTCCCCTGATCGAGTATAACAGTCCCCTGATCGAGTATAACAGTTTCCCCTGATCGAGTATAACAAAGTCCCCGATCGAGTATATAACAAAGTCCACTAATGAGTATAACAAAGTCCCTGATCGAAAGTAAAACAAACACCCCTGGTCGAAGTATAACAAAGTCCCATGATCGAGTATAACAAAACTCTGATCGAGTATAACAAAGTCCCCTGATCGAGTATAACAAAGTCCCCTGATCGAGTAAAACAAACACCCTGGTCGAGTATAACAAAGTCCCCTGATCGAGTATAACAAAGCCCCCTGATCGAGTATAACAAAGTTTCCTGATCGAGTATAACTAAGTGCCCTAATCGAGCATAACTAATTCCCCTGATCGAGTATAACAAAGGACCCTAATGGAATATAACAAAGTCCTAAGATCGAGTATAACAAAGTCCTCTGATCGAGTATAACAAAGTCCCCTGATCGAACATAACAATGTCACGTCATCGAGTATAACAAAGCCCCCTAATCGAGTATAAGAAAGGCACCTGATCGAATAAAACAATGTCCCTAGCCGAGTATATACAAAGTCCCCAGATCGAGTATAACAAAGTCCCCAGATCGAGTATAACAAAGTCCCCTGATCGAGTATAACAAACCCCCTCATCGAGTATAACAAAGTACCCTGATCGAGTATAACAAAGTCCACTAATCGAGTATAAGAAAGGCACCTGACCGAATATAACAAAGTCCCGAGTCGAGTCAAACAAACACCCCTGATTAAGTATAAAAAAGCCCCCTGGTCGAGTATAACAAAGTCCCCTGATCGAGTAAAACAAACACCCCTGGTCGAGTATAACAAAGTCGTCTGATCGAGTATAACAAAGTCCCCTGATCGAACATAACAATGTCCCGTCATCGAGTATAACAAAGCCCCCTGATGGAGTATAAGAAAGGCACCTGATCGAATATAACAATGTCCCTAGTTGAGTATATGCAAAGTCCCCAGATCGAGTATAACAAAGTCCCCAGATCGAGTATAACAAAGTCCCCTGATCGAGTATAACAAACCCCCTCATCGAGTATAAAAAAGCCCCCTGGTCGAGTATAACAAAGTCCGCGGATCGAGTACAAAAAAGTAACCTTATCGAGAATAACAAAGTCCCCTGATCGAGTATAACAAAGCCCCCTCATCGAGTATACCAAAGCCCATGATCGAGTATAAAAAAGTCCCCTGATCGAGTCTAACAAAGTCCCCTGATCGAGTATAACAAAGTCCCCTGATCGAGTATAACAAAGCCCCCTCATCGAGTTTAACAAAGCCCCCTCATCGAGTTTAACAAAACCCCCTGATCGAGTATAAAAAAGCCCCCTGGTCGAGTATAACAAATTCCCCTAGACGAGTATAATAAGTCCCATGATCGTGTATAACAAACGCCCCTGATCGAGTATAATAAAGTCTCCTGATCGAGTATAACAAAGGACCCTAATGGCGTATAACAAAGTCCCAAGATCGCGTATAACAAGGTCTCCTCATCGAGTATAACAAAGTCCCCTGATCGAGTATAACAAAGTACCTTGATCGAGTATAACAAAGTGCCCTGAACGAGAATAACAAAGTCCCCTGATCGATTTTAACAAAGTCCCCTTATCGAGTACAATAAAGTCCCTGATCGAGTATAACAAAGTCCCCTGATCGAGTATAACAAAGTCCCATAATCGAGTATAACAAAGTCCCCTGATCGAGTATACTAAAGTCTCCTGATCGAGTATAACAAAGTCCGCTGATCGAGTAAAACAAAGCCCCCTGATCGAGTATAACAAAGTCCCCTGGTCGAGTAAAACAAAATCTCCTGATCGAGTATATCAAAGCCCCCTGATAGAGTATAACAAAGCCCCCTCATCGAGTTTAACAAAACCCCCTCATCGAGTATAAGTAAGGCCCCTGGTCGAGTATAACAAAGTCCCCTGGTCGAGTATAACAAAGTCCCATGATCGAGTATAAATAAGGCCCATGGTCGAGTATAACAAAGTCCCCTGGTCGAATAACAAAGTCCCATGATCGAGTATAACACAGGTTCCTTATCGAGTATAACAAAGGCCCCTGGTCGAGTATAACAAAGTCCTTTGGCCGAGTATAACAAAGTCCCAAAATCGAGTATAACAAAGGCCCCTTATCGAATATAACAAAGGCCCCTGGTCGAGTATAACAAAATCCCCTGATCGAGTATAACAAAGTCCCCTGATCGAGTATAACAAAGTCCCCTGATCGAGTAAAACAAACACCCCTGATCGAGTTTAACAAAACCCCCTGAACGAGTATAAAAATGCCCCCTGGTCGAGTATAACAAAGTCCTTTGGTCGAGTATAACAAAGTCCCATAATCGAGTATAACAAAGGCCCCTTATCGAATATAACAAAGGCCCCTGGTCGAGTATAACAAAATCCTCTCATCGAGTTTAACAAAACCCCCTTCATCGAGTATTAAAAAGCCCCCTGGTCGAGTATAACAAAGCCCCCTGATCGAGTATAACAATGTTCTCGATCGAGTATAACTAAGTGCCCTAATCGATATAACAAAGGACCCTAATGCCGTATAACAAAGTCCCAAGATCGAGTATAACAAAGTCCCCTGATCGAGTATAACAAAGTCCCCTGATCGAGTATACCAAAGCCCGATGATCGAGTATAACAAAGTCCCTTGATCAAGAATAACAAAGTCCCCTGACCGAGTATAAGAAAGTCCCCTGGTCGAGTATAACAAAGTCCCATAATCGAGTATAACAAGTCCCAAGATCGAGCACAAAGTCCCCTGATCGAGACAACAAAGTCCCCTGATCGAGGCAACAGCCCCGATGATCGAGTATAACAAAGTCCCTTGATCAAGAATAACAAAGTCCCCTGATCGAGTATAAGAAAGTCCCCTGGTCGAGTGTAACAAAGTCCCCTGGTCGAGTATAACAAAATCCCATAATCGAGTATAACAAAGGCCCCTTATCGAGTATAACAAAGGCCCCTGGTTGAATATAACAAAATCCCCTGATAGAGTATAACAAAGTCCCCTGATCGAGTATAAATAAGTGCCCTAATCGAGCATAACTAAGTCCCCTGGTCGAGTATAACAAAGTCCCCTGGTCGAGTATAACAAAGTCCCCTTATCGAGTATAAAAAAGTCCCCTGATCGAGTATAACAAAGTCACCTGATCGAGTATAACAAAGTCCCCTGGTTGTGTATAACAAAGTCCCCTGGTCGAGTATTACAAAGTCCCCTGATCGAGTATAACAAAGCCCCTTCATCGAGTAAAAAAACCCCTGATCGAGTATAAAAAAGCCCCCTGGTCGAGTATAACAAAGTCCCCTGGTCGAGTATAATAAAGTCGCATGATCGAGTATAACAAAGTCCCATAATCGAGTATAACAAAGGCCCCTTATCGAATATAACAAAAGCCCCTGGTCGAGTATAACAAAATCCGCTGATCGAGTATAACAAAGTCCCCTGATCGAAAATAACTAAGTCCCCTGATCGAGTATAACAAAGGACCCTAATGGCGTATAACAAAGTCCCAAGATCGCGTATAACAAAGTCTCCTGATCGAGTATAACAAAGTCCCCTGATCGAGTATAACAAACTACCCTGATCGAGTATAACAAAGTGCCCTGATCTAGAATAACAAAGTCCCCTGATCGAGTATAACAAAGTCCACTAATCGAGTATTAGAAAGGCACCTGACCGAATATAACAAAGTCCCGAGTCGAGTAAAACAAACACCCCTAATTGAGTATAACAAAGCCCCCTGATCGAGTATAACAAAGACCCCTGATCGAGTATAACAAAGTCCCCTGATCGAGTAAAACAAAGCCCCCTCTTCGAGTATAAGAAAGTCCCCTGGTCCAGTATAACAAAGTCCCTGATCGAGAATAAGAAAGCCCCATCAACGATTATAACCAATTCACCGAATCGAGTATAACTAAGTCCCCTGATCGAGTATAACAAAGTCCCCTGATCGAGTAAAACAAACACCCCTGATCGAGTATAACAAAGTCCCCTGATCGAACATAACAATGTCCCGTCATCGAGTATAACAAAGCCCCCTGATCGAGTATAAGAATGGCACCTGATCGAATATAACAATGTCCCTAGTCGAGTATAACAAAGTCCCCTGATCGAGTATAACAAACCCCCTCATCGAGTATAAAAAGCCCCCTGGTCGAGTATAACAAAGTCCGCAGATCGAGTACAACAATGTCACCTTATCGAGAATAACAAAGTCCCCTGATCGAGTATAACAAAGCCCCCTGATCAAGTATACCAATGCCCATGATCGAGTATAAAAAAGTCCCCTGATCGAGTATAACAAAGTCCCCTGATCGAGTATAACAAAGTCCCCTGGTCGTGTATAACAAAGTCCCCTGGTCGAGTATTACAAAGTCTTCTGATCGAGTATAACAAAGTCCCCTCATCGAGTTTAACAAAACCCCCCTGATCGAGTATAAAAAAGCCCCCTGGTCGAGTATAACAAAGTCCCAAGATCGCGTATAAGAAAGTCTCCCGATCGAGTATAACAAAGTGCCATGATCGAGAATAACAAAGTCCCCTGATCGAGTTTAACAAAGTCCCCTTATCGACTACAATAAAGCCCCTGATCGAGTATAACAAAGTCTCCTGATCGAGTATAACAAAGTCCCATTTTCGAGTATAACACAGGCCCCTGATCGAGTATAACAAAGTCCCCTGATCGAGTATACTAATGTCCCCTGATCGTGTATAACAAAGTCCACTGATCGAGTATAACAAAGCCCCCGCATCGAGTATAACAAAGTCCCCTGGTCGAGTAAAACATAGTCCCCTGGCCGAGTATAACAAAGTCCCCTGATCGAATATAACAAAGCCCCCTCATCGAGTTTAACAAAACCCCCTGATCGAGTATAAATAAGGCCCCTGGTCGAATATAACAAAGTCCTCTGGTCGAGTATAACAAAGTCCCATGATCGAGTACAACACAGGCCCCTTATCGAGTATAACAAAGGCCCCTTGCCGAGAATAACAAAATCCCCTGATCGAGTATAACAAAGTCCCCTGATCAAGTAAAACAAACACCCTGATTGAGTTTAACAAAACCCCTGATCGAGTATAAAAAAGCCCCCTGGTTGAGTATAACAAAGTCCTTTGGTCGAGTATAACAAAGTCCCATAATCGAGTATAACAAAGGCACCTTATCGAGTATAACAAAGCCCCCTGATCGAGTATAACAAAGTCCCCTGATCGCTTATAACTAAGTCCCCTGATCGAGTATAAAAAAGGACCCTAATGGCGTATAACAAAGTCCCAAGATCGAGTATAACAAAGTACCTTGATCGAGTATAACAAAGTCCCCTGGTCGAGTATAACAAAGTCCCCTAATCGAGCATAACTAAGTCCCCTGATCGAGTATAACAAAGGACCCTAATGGAGTATAACAAAGTCCCCTGGACGAGTATAACAAAGTCCTCTGATCGAGTATAACAACGTCCCATGATCGAGTATAACAAAGTCCCGTCATTGAGCATAACAAAGCCCCCTGATCGAGTATAAAAAAGGCACCTGATCGAATATAACAATGTCCCTAATTGAGTATATACAAAGTCCCCTGATCGAGTAAAAAAGCCCCCTGATCGAGTATAACAAAGTCCCCTGATAAAAGTATAACAAAGCCCTCTGATCGAGTAGAACAAACCCCCCTCATCGAGTATAAAA
This sequence comes from Homarus americanus, assembly GCF_018991925.1. Taxonomy (NCBI): domain Eukaryota; kingdom Metazoa; phylum Arthropoda; class Malacostraca; order Decapoda; family Nephropidae; genus Homarus; species Homarus americanus. Next base: position 2,246 of record NW_024717654.1, on the reverse strand, counting down.
AAGTCCCCTGGTCGTCTATAACAAAGTCCCCTGATCGAGTAAAAAAGCCCCCTGATCGAGTATAACAAAGTCCCCTGATAAAAGTATAACAAAGCCCTCTGATCGATTAGAACAAACCCCCCTCACCGAGTATAACAAAGTCCCCTGGTCGTCTATAACCAAGTCCCCTGATTGAGTATAAGAAAGCCCCCTGATCGAGTTTAACAAAAACCCCTGATCGAGTATAACAAAGTCCCCAGATCGAGTATAACAAAGTCCCCCGATCGAGTATAACAATGCCCCCTCATCGAGTATAAAAAAGCCCCCTGGTCGAGTATAACAAAGTCCCTGATCAAGTATAACAAAGCCCTCTGATCGAGTAGAACAAAGCCCTCTCATCGAGTATAAAAAAGCCCCCTGGTCGAGTGTAAAAAAGCCCCCTGGTCGAGTATAACAAAGTCCCTCATCAAGTATAACAAAGCCCACTGATCGAGTAGAACAAAGCCCTCTCATCGAGTATAAAAAAGCCCCCTGGTCGAGTATAAAAAAGCCCCCTTGTCGAGTATAACAAAGTCCCCTGGCCAAGTATAACAAAGTCACCTAATCGAGTATAACAAAGTCCCCTGATCGAGTATAACAAAGTCCCATGATCGAGTAAAACAAACACCCGTGATCGAGTATAACAAAGTCCCCTGATAGAGTATAACAAAGCCCCCTGATCGAGTATAACTAAGTTCCCTAATCGAGTATAACAAAGGACCCTAATGGAGTATAACAAAGTCCCAAGATCGAGTATAACAAAGTCAAAAGATCGAGTATAACAAAGTCCCTTGATAGAGTATAACAAAGTCCCTTGATCGAGTATAACAAATTCCCCTGATCGAGTATAACAAAGGACCCTAATGGAGTATAACAAAGTCCCAAGATCGAGTATAACAAAGTCCTCTGGTCGAGTATAACAAAGTCCCCTGATCGAGTATAACAAAGTCCCGTCATCGAGTATAACAAAGACCCCTGATCGAGTATAAGAAAGGCACCTGATCGAATATAACAATGTCCTTAGTCGAGTATATACAAAGTCTCATGATCGAGTATATCAAAGCCCCCTCATCGAGTACAAAAAAGCCCCCTGGTCGAGTATAACAAATTCTCTTATCGAGTATAACAAAGCCATCTGATCGAGTATAACAAAGCCCCCTCATCGAGTATAAAAAAGCCCCCTGGTCGAATATAACAAAGTCCCCTGGCCAAGTATAACAAAGTCCCTGATCGAGTATAACAAAGCCCACTCATCGACTTTAACAAAACCCCCTGATCGAGTATGTAAAAGCCCCCTGGTCGAGTATAACAAAGTCCCCTGATCGAGTATACTAAAGTCCCCTGATCGAGTATAACAAAGTCACAAGATCGAGTATAACAAAGCCCCCCCGATCGAGTATAACAAAGTCCGCTGATCGAGTATAACAAAGCCCCTTGATCGAGTATAACAAAGTCCCCTGGTCGAGTAAAACAAAGTCCCCTGGCCGAGTATAACAAAGTCCCCTGATCGAGTATAACAAACTCCCCTGATCGAGTTTAAGAAAACCCCCTGATCGAATATATAAAAGCCCCCTGGTCGAGTATAACAAAGTCCCCTGGTCGAGTATAACAAAGTCCCATGATCAAGTATAACAAAGGCCCCTTATCGAGTGTAACAATGGTCCCTGCTCGAGTTTAACAAAACCCCCTGATCGAGTATAACAAAATCCCGTGATCGAGTATAACAAAGTCCCCTAATCGAGTAAAACAAACACCCCTGATCGAGTTTAACAAAATCCCTTGATCGAGTAAAAAAAGGCCCCTGGTCGAGTATAACAAAGTCCTTTGGTCGAGTATAACAAAGTCCCATGATCGAGTATAACAAAGCCCCCTCATCGAGTTTAACAAAACCCCCTTTTTGAGTATAAAAAAGGCCCCTGGGCGAGTATAACAAAGTCCCCTAATCGAGTATAACAAAGGACCCTAATGGACTATAACAAATTCCCAAGATCAAGTATAACAAAGTCCTCTGATCGCGTATTAGAAAGGCACCTGATCGAATATATCAATGTCCCTAGTCGAGTATATACAAAGTCCCCTGATCGAGTATAACAAAGTCCGCAGATCGAGTATAACAAAGTCCCCTGATCGAGTATAACAAAGCCCCCTCATCGAGTATAAAAAAGCCCCCTGGTCGAGTATAACAAAGTCTCTGATCGAGTACAACAAAGCCCTTTGATCGAGTATAA
>NW_024717653.1:0-6982 GCF_018991925.1 Homarus americanus | reverse complement strand
GAGGATGAGCTGGAGCATTGTCAACGATCAGAAGAATTTTGAAGTCTAGGTTCTCCTTGGCACAGCATTCCTTCTTTGCAGGGATGGCGTACACGTTTAACTACTGGCTAAATATGGTGCCGGTTATCCATGCCTTCTTGTTTGCCTTGTAGATCACTGGAACGTGATCCTTAGAGTAATATTTCAGGGCCCGTAGTTTAGCAGCACGAGAAATCAGCATAGGCATCAGCTTGAAGTCGCCAGCAGCGTTTGCGCCAAGTGGTCTTTTGCCGCTTTAAGACTTGGCGCTCTTTTCTCCTCCTTGGAGATATAGATCCTCTCAGGCATCCTCTTCCAAAAGAGACCAGTCTCATCCACATTGAAGACTTGCTTCGATGAGTGGCCTCCTTCCTGCATAAACCGATTAAATTCTGGCGGGAATGTCTCGGTAGCAACCGTATCTAAACTGGCAGCTTCACCAATCATCTTTATGTTGTGGAAGTTATAACGGCGCTTCAAAACATTGAAACCTTCATCGGCTGAGCGTAAGGGTCTTTTTCTTCGATCCTTCACCCTCTTCTGCCTCTAAGTCATCAAACAAGGATCTGGCCTTATGCAGGATAACCTTAAGGTTCACAGGGGTATTGCATTGATTCCGGTCCTCCATTCACATTGCCAGCATCTTTTCCACCTTTCTATCACAGTACTTTTAGTACGAGTTATCTTATTTGCACTCAGAGATGAACCACTTCCAGCACTAACCTTAATCTTGTCAGCCTTGGTCCGGATAGCACGCACCGTTGTGGGGGTTAGACCATGCACAGTGGCTCTGTCCACAGCACGTTCCCCTTTTTCAAAACGGGCTAATATATCCATTTTCGTAGCCTGGGTAATGGTCTTACATTGCCTCTTCACTACACTAGTATCAGTAGCACTTGATGGGTGCTTGGAAGCCTTTTCGAATGGCTAGAGTACAGTTTTAGAGCAAAAGCACTTAAGCACTCACGAATGATGTGAAGTAGTAACAAAGACTAGCTCGGCGTCGCTTGGGGACGCTGTGACGTACGGCGAGTGAGGCCAGCACACCAAGCCGAGAGTGCGTAGCACGGTCACACGAGAGAGGGTGATGCAGCGTAGAAAGTAGTCCCTGACGAAGCAAAACGATGTAACATCCGATAACGAATTTTTGGTCTCTAAGGTTTAGCAACATAGTACCGAAACAATGCTAAGCGAGAAGACATTAAGCAAGGACTTACTGTACTAAGATGTGTGCCGTATGTTTTTTTTATTCAGTCACCGTTGAAGGAACAGTTTGTTTTTCTATGAAAGATATAAAAAGATGAATGTCCTTTGGAATTATTTTATTTTGTGTATTTAATGTGAATTATATTGGTTCAATGTAATTTCTAATATTTTGTAATCATAAAATATTATGTACTTATACAACACTTATAAAAAAAATGGAGTTAATACTCTAATTGGAAAATATATATTGTTTGATTTACGTTGGAGACAATCTCTCCTCCAAGAGTAAATAGAGGGTGTAGATGTTAGATCAGGACTGTGATTGTAATCTTGTTTCATTCATTGTATATCCTGCATTTTATTAATAATTTATTCACTAGTATTTAGGGTGAACACTAAGTGATACTTCTGTGAATGGAGGAAGAATCTTATTGTGAGTTTAAGATTGATAACTTACCAAATCAGTTGGGTCACAAGGCCATGCAGTGTCAATGTCAGTACTCTTTGTTTTATCGTGAATATAATAGTTGTTAATTGATATAAATTAGTATTTATCAGTCCAAACCTAATTTGCTCAGTTTAAAGAATAGTTTTCCTTGGATGTTTTATCACAGTGTGTTTGTATTAAATGTCACCTTCAACTATCAGCCAGGGGTAGCAAGGGGTGTCTACATATCCTGGTCTGTTAACCACAGCCGTTATGTCAGAACTTGAGTCTAATTAATGGACCAAGGATGCTGAAAGAAGCAGGCTATTCAGTAATGGCCATCACATATTGGGGGCTTGTTCTGGATTTGTGGAATTTTGTGACACATCCAAGAGTGAGTTTTACCATTGTAATCAGCAGTGAGGTGCACTGTACTGTACTGTACTATATTGTACTTTACTATACTGTATTGTACCGTACTGCACTGTACTGTACTGTACTGTACTGTACTATACTGTACTGTACTGTACTGTACTGTACTGTACTGTACTGTACTGTACTGTACTGTACTGTACAGTAATGTACTGTACAGTACTGTACTGCACTGTACTGTACTGTACTGTACTGCTGCGGACTGAGAGTGACACTACAAATAAGTAAATAGTGACAGTATTTATGTGCAGTGCATTACAAGATTTGTTAAACAGTAACATTGTGTGACAAGGTTATTTTTGTATTGAACAGCAAAATGGTAGAAATTGTAAATGTAAAGAATTTCCCTGAAACCCAGTATGTACACAATCTATCAATGTACTAAGAAGAGAATTATATGAATTAGCATCTTTATATGAGATTTCTGTAAGGTCTAGTAATAAGTGTTACATGCAGAAAGAGTTGGTGGTAGAATTAGTCTCTTTGGGAGTGTTAAAAGAGATTGAGGAAGAAACTGAGGGGTTGTCTAACCATGATGGTAGGATGCAAATGAGTGAAAAGTTGGCATTGGAAAGGTTAAGGTTAGAATTTGAGTATAAGAGAATCTAAGCAGGGGCAGAGAAGGAGAGAATCCAAGCAGAGAAACAGATAAGACTTAAAGAATTAGAATTAGAGGCAAATATAGGTGTAGACGTGTAAACCGAGAAAAAGATCATAGAGTTAACCAGTTACCAGAGTTTGTTGAAGAGGAAGCAGAAAATTTCTTTATCCAATTTGAGAAAATAGCAAAATTAAAGAATTGGGATGAAAATGATTGGGCTCTTCTGGTTCAAACGCGGTTCATAGGAAAGGCAAGGGAGGCTTATCCTTGTTTCGATATGACAGAATGTGTTGATTATGAGGCTCTGAACGAGGCTGTGTTGAACACGGTTCAGGTGGTTCTAGAAGTGCCTAGGACAAGGTCCAGGGATGTCAAGAAATTACAAAATTAGACTTTCTTGTAGTTAGGTAAGGAGTGTAAAATTAAATTAATGATAAGTGGTTAAGTGGTGCAAGGCAGAGGGGGTGAAAACATTTGAGGATTTGAGACTGCTGATTACACTAGAGTAGTTTAAAAAATTGGTAAACCCTGATGTGAAATACGAAATAAATAAGGGACAGATTAAGGACTTGATGAAAGCGGCGAGGTTAGCGGAGCAGCTAGCAGTGGCGTATAAAATGTATAAAAAGGACATCTCACACAAACAAAGTGGAGATAGGCAGTTCAGGACCCAGTAACATGGCAAGGGTCAACAGAACCATATATCACCATGTAGTAAACGGTACAATATAAGGTCAGGTAACTTTGAGGAACAAAGCAGTCAGTAGTCAGGCAAAAATATGACTGGGAATCTTCAAGGGCAGTCACAAGGTAATTTTTATCAGTTACAGCATGGAAACAATAATGTAGGTCAGCAAGGAAGACCACCAGTGAGAAGCTATAGGTGTGGGGAAATTGGTCATTTTAATTCTCAGTGTAGAATTGCTCAGAAGTCAGCTGGGTTAACCGTGTCTTGATAAAAACATAGGAATTTGCACAAAGATGTGAAAGGTGTCTTGACACTGTGAGGTTAAGAATCATGCTAGAGACTTTGAGGCATTTATAACTGAAGGAAAAATCTCTATAGAAGGAAGTCCCAAAAGGAAAATTACAGTATTAAGAGACATTGGGGCAAATCAGGGTGTAGTCCTCAAGAAATCACTAGAGTGGACGGCGGAGTCTAGTTCAGGTGATGAGGTGAAAGTGAAAGTGTTAGGCTCAAAATTGACCATATCCTTACATGAAGTGAACCTTGAGACCGACCTTGTCGTTGGCAAAGTTAGGGTTGGGGTGAAGGATGAATTACCGGTTGAAAGAGTGCATATGTTATTGGGTAATGATCTAGCAGGGTACTGCGTTGTTCCGGAACCTAAGACGGTGGATGATCCTCAAACTTGTGAAAGGAATGACACTACTGAGGTATCTATGAGTGACATAAATAATGTAAATGTTAAATGTGATGCAGTGAAAGAGGAAGTTGAAAATTTTGATATTTTTCCAGTGTTTGCTGTCACTAAGGCTAAGGTTAAGAAAAACCCATGTGAGGATGACATTGATTTAGGTCAGTTGTTCACCGAAAGTAACAAGTATGATGAGGTAATAGTGGAAAAGGGAGACAAAAATGGTAACGTAGATTTGGGGATATTTTTTTGTCCAGATTTTATTGCTGATAAAGGTGAATAAATAAACTCACAGCTTGGAGAAGACAGAGAAATCCGGAGTGAGGCTAAGAAGAATGGTTAGCCTGATGATAACACTTCGGGATTTTATTACCAAGGTGGTGTGTTGATGAGGAAGTGGAGACCTCCAGAGGTTCCAGCTTCAGATCATTGGGAAATGAAGAAGCAAATATTTCTTTCGAAAGAGTATCGGAAGGATATAATAACTTTCTCCCATGATTCTAGTTTGGCAGGAGATTTACCTGTAGGTGTTAGGAAAACCACAAGTAGGTTGCTGATGCACGTATTTTTGGCCTACTTTCAAAAATGATGTGGCAGCATTTTGTAGAACCTGCTCTATGTGTCAAAAAGTTGGTAAGCCAAATCCAATTATCCCTCCTGTACCATCTAAAGCCATTCTGGCTTTTTGTAAACCCTTTAGAAAAATTGTAATAGACTGTGTAGGACCTTTGCCAAAGAAACAGAGAGGAAATCAATATATGTAAACCATTATGTGTGCATCTACGCGTTTCCCATAGTAAGAATATTGTAAGAGAATTGGTTTAATATTTCTCATGGGTATGGCTGCCTGAGATTATTCAGTCGGATCAAGAAGTAATTTCATATCTGGTATGTTTCAGAAAATTCTGAAAGCTTTGCATATTAATCAGAGGTTGTCAAGTGCATATCATCCACAGTCATAGGGATGTTTACAGAGGTTTCACCAGACACTTAAGAACACACTGAGAATGAATTGTGAAGAGATGGGAATAGATTAGGATGAGGGTGTGCCTTTGGCTCTTTTTGCTCTGAGGGATGCTGTACAGGAGTCAACAGGTTTCAGCCCATTTGAATGTGTATGGCCATGATGTGTGGGGGCCTCTCAGTATGTTGAAGGAAAAGTGGCTTGGGAATGAGGACCCCCTTTGTTTGTTAAAATATGTGTCTGGTTTTAAGAACAAATTGATCAGAGCCAGGGAAATAGCTGCTGAGAATTTGAAACAGTCTCAGAGTGACATGAAGGTGTTGTATGATAAGGATGCCAGGAATAGAAAATTTAAACCTGGTGAGGTGTTAGTGCTATTACCATTGCCAGGAAATCCATTGAAGGCAGGGTTTAGTGGTCCTTGGGTGGTTGAAAAGAAGATCAGTGATGTGAAATATGGAGATAACACCCCAGATATATGCAAAATAATGCAGTTGTGTCACATAAATTTGATGAAACCATACCATGAGAGATGAGTAGAGAGTGACAGAGAAAATGAGATAAAAAGTGAAGCACAGTGTGGTTGTTTGCAGGTAGTTGAGGAGGAGGTTGATGAACCTGATGATGTTAAACTCGGTAGATGTGAAAAGTAAGTTTTGCATAATTCTGTTGTTATGGGTATGTTAGATTTTTGTTTTTCAGGATTAGCCCACCCTGGCACAGGTCACTGATGCACATCTGGGCCTGGGGGGCGAAAATGTAATAATAATAACAATAATAATAATAATAACAACAACACTGATAATAATCATAACAATAATAATAATAATAATAACAACACTGATAACAATAATAATAATAATAATAATAATAATAATAATAATAATAATAATAATAATAATAATAATAATAATAATAATAATAATAATAATAATAATAATAATAATAAAAATAATAATAATAATAATAATAATAATAATAATAATAATAATAATAAATAATAATAATAATAATAATAATAATAATAATAATAATAATACAATAATAATAATAATAATAATAATAAATAATAATAATAATATACAATAACAATAATAATAATAATAATAATAAAGAACCATAAAGAAATACAAAAATGAAAAAAATCATGTGAGAAACGATATATGTATGTTGTGTTGTTAAAGTAGTAAGCTTTATTAGACCTCCCTGAGAAGAGGTGTGAAATTATAGAAAACTAAATCAATATAAATCTTTATTGCCTGATGCTCCAAGGAGGACCAATGCAGTTGTTCGTGATGTGCAAGTGGAGAATGTTGCTCCTATTAAACAACATCCTTACAGGGTATATCCTAAGAAGAGGGAAATCACGAGGAAGGAAGTAGAATATATGCTTGAACATGATTTGATAGAGCCCTAGAACAGTCCTTGGAGCTCACCTTGTGTTTTAGTTTTGTAACCAGGTGGTGTTTCTTACAGATTATAGAAAAATTAATAACGTTACCAAATCAGATTTATATCCCATTCCCAGCGTTGATGATTGTATTGACCTGGTAGGGATGCCTAGTTATTGACTAAATTAGATTTATCAAAAGGTTATTGGCAGGTAGGTTTGACTGAGAAGGCAAAGGCTATCTCAGCATTTGTAACAATGGACGGACCATTTGGCATGAAAATAATCTGGTGTATGTTTTCAGAGATTAGTAAATGAAGTACAACATGGCATTGAAGGTTGTTCTATATATATATATATATATATATATATAGGTATCATATTGTATTCTAAGGAGTGAAAGGATCATTTGTCACTTATCAGAAGAGTCTTGAGAGAATGGATAAAGCAAACCTTACTTTAAATTTGAGGAAGAGTGATTTTGTAAAAGCTCAAGTTGAATATTTAGGTTATGTGATAGGCGATGGAAAAGTGAGTCAAATTGACGCCAAAGATGGAAGCATTG
>NW_024717652.1:0-11156 GCF_018991925.1 Homarus americanus | reverse complement strand
ATGTAATAAGTCATTTATGTCCAATGTATATTTTCAGCCTTCGGGCTGCAGAACTTTTTCAATAAACCGTCAATTATTATTATTTATTTATTATTACACACACACACACACACACACACACACACATACACACAGGAAACGATCTTTATTTACCTGGCCCTTTCATAATAGATTGATGTTTCTTTATATACGTATAATTTAGATCACTTAGAGGTAAGTCAAGAGAGCAGACTAGTTCACTTCTCATCTCACTGACCATTAACCCATAAAAAATGCGTCTAATCAAAAAAAAACAAAAAACGAAAAAAATGCCCATGTGAGGATGAAAAAAAAATCCTTCTAATGCACACATATACATAGTCTCCTGTTAGGCCATCCTTAATGGTTTTCCTAATTTGGTGTTGTTTGTTATGATATTGAGTGAGGTGGTGACGGTGAGGGACAGCTGGTGTGCCGCGGGGGACAGGTGGAGTCTCTCAACCAGCTGCCACTACCTACCACCTCACCCTGCCACTACCTCCTGATTCTCACCCCAACACCCCCCTCTCTCTCTCTCGCCACCTACCTCCAACTCTACGTCCTGTCTGTCATTATCTCCATCTGACTCTCGCCATCTTTCATCCTTCCTCCCTCCCTCCCTCACAACCCAGTAAACACATTTCCCTTCAATATGCTCCCTTCAATATACTCCCTTTTATATGCTCCCTCATATAAACGACACCAACCAATGCTACATATTCACCACTTTTAACTTCTGACCACGAGAACAAGAACAGCAGCAACAGACATGAACATTATTATCTTCTTGACATTAAAATAGACGATATAAATGAATTAATATCCTGACGCGTATAAATTTGGAATAAAAATCAATCCCATCATGATACTAAGAGACACACCTTTTGTATTGTTCTTGTGGCATTAAATGGAGAAGAGATAAATGCTTTGTCGTGAGAGTAGTTTTGGTGACACACAAACACACACACACACACACTCGGACGCCCAGTGTAATGATAATCAATATTCGGCACTTAGTTCCTTTGTGATCTTTCCTTTTCTCACTCACGTGAACGAGAGGCCGGACTTGGCAAGGAAATTGATCTTCCGAGACGGTTTGTATGGTTGGATGTCTGTCTGTCTGTCTGTGTGTGTGTCTGCTTGGTGATATAGTATGGCAGGTAACCTAAAGATTAGCCCCAAGCTTATATCACCTTAAGATTAAACAATCTAATCTAACCTAACCTAACCTCCTCAGGTAACGTTAAGGTGTTTTATCATCAGGTGAAATAAGCTAGGATGACTAATCAACAGGTGATACAGATTAAGTAAACGAGTCATCATCATATGGTTTTCATTTGTAATTTAATCATCTACATTATTACTCTGGGGGGGGTCAAAGGTCACGGGGTCATGATAGCGGGGTTGTGGACCTCGACAGTGTGGCCTCTGGGGTCATTATCTTCCACAGGAGGCAATAACGTAGTCATTTATGTGTTGTCTGTTTGGTGGTTTGTTTTCCGTACAACGCACACAGAACTGAGAGGTAGAGTGTGTATGCTTATTGGGAATGTTCTCTGTAGTGGCTGTGTGTGTGTGCGCGTGTGTGTATGCGCGTGTGTGTACGTTTGTGTATATTACATTTCTATAACAATAATACCACATTTCACCGTTGGCTCACTATTATACAGTCGAGTTCATTTATTATGTTGTAACAGTAACTTTTATTTCACCTCGCTGGCAAACACCGCTATTAAAACCTGCCGCCACACAAGCTGTTTACAACCAGAGAGCGCACCATTAAACGAACTGACCTAATAACTACACCAATAATATCTGCGCACCATTAAACGAACTGACCCAATAAACTACACCAATAATATCTTCACACACATATTGCAAGGAGACCAGTTTCGGTATAATTAGTTTCCTGAAGCTTTCTTACCTGGTCAGGTGTGTCACAAGTATACTGAGCGTGTAAAACAATGGCGGTGATATTGGTTCCTCTCGTCCCTTCCCCGCCGTCCTTGGTTTGGTATGATGGTGTTGGTGTGGTGTTGGTGTGATGTTGGTGTGGTGCTAGTGTGGTGTCCGCCAGCCACCCCCCCCCCTCTTCCCCAACATCACACTCCTACTCCCTCTGACAACTTAATTTATACCTTGTTCTCTGTTAGCCGGTCCACTGCATTACCGTACTGAGGGCGTTACCTTTAATGTACGCACTTGTTGGTCTGAATATTGGGTCAGTCACTTGTATGATTCGCTCCCTCAAGGAACACATCAACTTCTGACGGCCAAATTCATACCTTGTGTCGTGTCTGGCTCATTGCAGACATAATACCGCACAACCTGGTGTGATAAATGTTATTAACCCTCTTCCTGGAGCCGGGGCCGTCCGTCTTAACATTGTACTCTCTAGATGGGACAAAGACTAATACACCAAATAGCAGATGACGACGTTCAGTCCTTGTTCCCTGCCTCACACACTTCATACGGTCGAGGTTACCGTGTCTTCGTGAACCACATAGGCTATATACTGGACTGAGTACTGCGTTAAATAATCTAATGTTCTACTCTGTAAGCATGGGGTGCGGTGACCGGGTGGATATTGCGCTCGCCTTCTGTCGTTAGGGTTGCTACTTTGTACTGAGGGGGCGGGGGCACTCACAGTCTACCCAGCTGTGAAGGAGTAACTAACCTTACAACTACGAAGTGATGGTATTCGTGTCCAGCCCCGCGTATGGTGTGCCTCATCGTGTACTTACAGAGGTTTAGTATACAGTGTCTGGGTTGCTCTTAATATATTATGAGCTCTAATTTTACTTTTCACTCAGTAAACAAAGTCCAAACTGGGATACATCTACAGCTTGCAACTACAGTACATTCACGCCACCACAGTTCCCGCTCAGCTCACTACAACACCCTCGGTTTTTGTAATATACTACTTGGTCAAGAAGAACAGTGAGGACTTACTACCTATCCTGTTCACTGCTGAGCTTACTGACAAATGCTCAAACCAGTTTCTCGTATTTGTAAACATTAATTTAGAGCCTCCGGGTATTTTTAACACAAAGGTAATCTCTTCTTTTTATTGCTGGGCCTAATTCTACATTTTTTTAGATATAATACTGATATATAATTATATTCTAGTGCTTCACCGACACCTAAGTAATCTTTTTTTGTTCTGAACAGCAAAACATCAACTCAGCAAGGGAATACTCTTCATTTAATAGCCAATGCATTGTTAAAAGAATGAATATTACAAAAATTTTCAGTTTATTCCTCAGTTCTTGGAGATATTACAACAAGTTGGCCTCGATTTACGATATAAAACCAAATTAGTAAATTTGACGTCTGAAGTGAACCCTCCAAATGCTTCGAAATGAGACGCCTTAATTATACAGACAAACATTTCGAAGAACATAATCGATTAACCAACAAGTATGTGAGAGTGTGTGTGTGTGTGTGTGTGTGTGTGTGTGTGTGTGTGTGTGTGTGTGTGTGTGGTGAATTTACCCGAACTGACACTAAAGTAACAATAGGCAAATAAGTAGTAAGTAATAATAAATAATAATTTATCAAAAGAGATATAATGAAGTAACACTGTATTTTCTTTGACACTCGGCAAGAAGGAAACAAAGAAAGACAAAGACAAACACTGTAACCTAATCTAACCTAACCTAACCTAACCTCCAACCTTAGTGGTGAGTGGCACAACAAGGTACAAGCACTTCCTACTCCGACAGACTCGCAGACACGCGTGCAGGATGGCATACATACACAACACGCACGTACACGAGCACACACACACACACACATATATGAAATAGTCCATCCGTCTGTATGAATAAGTCCGACACTTCCCATACAGTGACACCCCCACCCCCCACCCCCCTCCCCCCAATGCCGAAGAAATTTAGGTCATCTCACCCCTCCCCCCACCAAGTCATCGCCTGTCTTGGGCTCCACACATCGCCTCTACTCGTCCATCTGTCATCACTTCCTAGGCTTTTACATGTATGATCTTTGTCCTTTTTTCCTGGATGATTTTGTTGCATGATAAACATTCGAGTTTTTGTGTGTCTGATACTTGCCATTTTTTATATCAATATTTTTTATGTTGGGTTATAGTTAGCAAAATAATCGTATATATTCTATTAATCCCTTTAGAATAATGAATCCCTAGAGTATGTATGTATATATGTATGTATATATGTAGACTTATGCATATATACTATATATAAAATCGTATGGGGGTTCTTGGTACAACGTCATGTTTTCCCCTCAATGCAATATGCCGGGTCGGACGCTATAAAATAAGATGGAATTCTCTGGAGAAGTGCAGCCAGCGTGAGCATGTGACCCAGCATCTATCACCACCACCGCTGCTACTACTACTACTACTACTACAACTACTACTTTTTTTTTTTAACGTGGCCTCCAGCCTCCCCCAATAGCCACACCTTCGCCACCATTTATTTACCTTAATATTAAATATCCTAATACATAAGAAGCTATCCTATCTGTGTTAAATTAGTTGAGCCGCAGATCCATGCGGCATTCAGTGACTGTAGCCTCATAGTCAATATCTGCAGCAGTTCTCGGAGTAGGGGCAGAAGCTCTCGTTCCCCTGAGGCAGAGCAAAGCCGACCGAAGGAGAGAGAAGGACAGTCGACATCTCATCCAGGCTGTGACATAACTTCTGGGCTGCTGCTTCTGTTCGGAGATCAGCTCCGCGAGTCTGGCGTAGAAACATCTTGCACTTGGGCCCATCCCACCCGAGGTTGTGAACACTAGAGGAGTGAAGCTGCCTTGATCAACATTTTGTATTCTCTCCCCGTATGCCCTTCTCTTGTCGTTCTCGTCACTACTACTACTACTACTACTACTACTACTACTACTACTACTACTACTACCACGTCAACCATCTCACTACCACTATCATCAACATCATTATTACTACAACCATTACTGCCACCATTTCTAGAACTCATTACTACTATCACCACCATCACCACTATCATCACCACCACCTCTACCATTACTCTTATCACCACCACTACCATCACACACGAGAAAGGTGACACAATAATGTTAGAAAAATACTTGGAAAATGCAGTGAAAATTCAAGGATATATTGCAATGTGAAGACGAATTTTGTGGACGAGAATGTCTGAGAAATTGCTCACTTGTAATTTCACAGATAAAAAAGTTCTCAAAATCACGCAGGAATAAGGAAAAATTTTGAAAACTGAAACTGCATAAAAAACGTGAATAAACAGTGAAGATAATTGATTTCAAGACGTAACTTATAATAAAAAAATAAAAAAATATAGACATGAATTAATAAGAAAAAGTTAATAGGAATAAAACAATATCCCAAAGAGGAAACTACTAGACACGAGAGAGAGAGTGTGTAGTAGAAATAGTGTGGTGGTGCAGCCTCCTCTTAAGAAGATACCTATCGCTTTTTTTATGAGGTAGTATATGACCCATCTCTCCTCTTTTGCCAAGATGGAATATTTTCACCAGAAAACCTAAGTCTTATATTATGATGTCACTGTGTATACTCAAGACCTTTCTCCCCTAAATATTGCTCCTCAAGACGTTTCTCCCCCAAATATTGCTCTTCAAGATCTTTTTCCTCAACATATTTCTCCCCAAGATCTTTCTCCATCAGATATATTTCGCCAGAATATTCCTCCTTATGACATGTCTCCCTGAATAACCAAGACGAAGAATTTATGATGGTCCCGCCAGCGGCAACTCACTAATTAAAAATCCAGGTCTTTGATGCGAAGAATTAATATCAGTGAAGGTAAAAAATTTAATGATAAGATCCAATATTCCATTACTTTTAATATAGAGGATTTTAATATATCATGGACGAAAGTTTCCATATATCAGTTACTTATTATAACTACAGTTCTTTGATGGAAGGATTTAGAGAAGAAAAAAAACAAATGTTGATCCCATGTCCGTTTGATTGCAGATTTTAATTACTCTCGTTTCATATATCTTTATATTTTTTGGGGGGGTGGGTGGGTGCGGGGTGGGGAGGGTTGTATTTGGTGTTTTGCAATACATAGGATGCTGGTGGGTGTATGTATGTCGCTCAGGGTACGTGTATCTGGCTGTGATGTGCACCACCAACTTCCCTCGCACTGTTTGAGTTGTCTTAAGCAAAGCCTCATTTGTCGAGAAGTTGTCAGGAAACTTAAACAATATTCATCAGAGAGGCAGCTGCATGACACACATAAAGGAGAGCACTTCACGAGGTAGGAGACACTTCAGGGGGCGACTCACGACCCTTGAAACACACTCTTCTTGGCCAGCCCTCCCCTAAAGAGTGTCTGGAATGGTACTTGGAGGACAGTCCACACGTATTTCGGGAGAGTATATGCAGTAGTGAGGCAGTTGGCTTCACACTCTAGCCTCACGTTCACAGTTGTAAAGCTCTTTAAAAAGTTAAGGTGAGATATTATGCTTCTCATTCATATAGATATTTGAGAGTGTGTGTGGCAACTTTCCCCGAGACAGTAATTATCACAGTAAACCAGGAAGTGTTGGTGTGTGAGGATCCACACGGTAGTCTATCGTGACCAGATATACAGTCAACAAAAAAATGACCTCGCCCCTGGGATCCGTTGGAACTGGGAATGGACAAATACCTCAGACACTCATGGTATGTGTGGATTGACGTACTCGAGTTTTCTAAACATTTCATCCTGTGTTACCAGAATGAGACGTACGGAAAGTGGCCTTATAATATTTTTATTGCCTAGTCACCCTCCACACGACTCTTTTTTGAGTAGAAATAATACACAATAACATCTCCAATTGATTATAACATAAACACTTCTTGCGGTGTGTTAAAAATGGCTCCTGTTCATTCAGTCGTGTTGAATGTTACTGATTCAGAATTCATAGAGTTTATTTGGAAAAGAAGCCTTAACTTTAGAGGTAAATATCAATATCAACATTTTCACCCATTCAAACCTCAACTGCCACATTCATGGACTGTATTCTCACGTTCTTAGTAAGTGTAATTTTAGTGCAATTTTTCTGGGTTCTGGTGTGTGGTTATTTGACTTGGCAAAACGCTATTCACCTCCTTAATGAACATGAGCATTCATATGGATTTCAATTTGATGGAACTTGGGTGACTTGTGACTAGACTCGATATTTTCTGGCAAGTTATGGAGGCTATAACAAAATTGTGCCAGATATTAGGAGGAAAAATTGCAACACTATCAACACGACATTTTCTCACACATGACTACACCCCATATTCTATGTGACGTAAGGTGCCGATGATTTATTATGATGATATTTTGTGTACATATATTTATATCATTCTACTACCTTACTTAAAACTACACCAAACGTACTATCCAAATTTTCTAGCGAAGACCCTCTCCTCCTTTCTAGTTGATTGGCTGATATGTAATGGCAATATATTCACCATCTACAGTGACCAACCCACAAACAACAATGGGTTATTATTAGGTCGATGGTAAAAATATACATATGACGTACACTGCAGGCAACGACCAACCCCTATAACACCTCAAGGACCAAAAAAACAAAACATTACGGTTGAAGTTACTTAAGGAATGGCGAATAAAGGCAAGGAATACTAAAAGGGAGAAATGCAAGTTATGATAATTGTGGAATAGGAGACGTAGTAAGCGAAGATATGTCCAGGATAGAGCATATACAAGGGGACTATACACTATACACGGTGACTATACACTATCCACGAGGACTATACATTATACACGGGGACTATACACTATCCACGGGGACTATACACTATCCACGGGGACTATACACTATCCACGGGGACTATACACTATCCACGGGGACTATACACTATACACGGGGACTGAAGGCTATAGGGAATTCATACAAGGATTCTCAGATTAACTTTACTAGTCAGAAAACACCTGTAGCTATAACCCTCGCCGTCTAGAATCCAGATGACTCTAACACTAAGTACAGGATACAAGTTCTCTTTTATTTCCTTCTAATATACAGAGTTTGTTCCTCCAGGCTTTCCCTTCCCCTCACCCATGACTCAGGGTTTCATAGTGTCAGCAATCACCCCCAATAAAGCAAAAGGGAGTTTAATAGTTTACTTTATACTTTCAATAGAGATAATTAAGGAAATATATTTATTGTCTCCTTAAACTAGTAAAGGTATATAGTAACCCCTTTAAATGATATTAAAGTTGGAATGTAAAGTAAAATAAAATAAAATTGATTAGTCATAAATTCATGGTATAAATATCTGAAATATGGCAAAATATTATCTTTATTTGTCACGATTCACAGATCTCTCTCTCTCTCTCTCTCTCTCTCTCTCTCTCTCTCTCTCTCTCTCTCTCTCTCTCTCCTCTTCCTTCCCCCACTTCGGGTGTCTGACAGAGGATCGTGGTCTAAGTGTAAATTGAGCTTCTCTCCACATTTTCTTCCTGAAATGTAAAAAACTCGAGAGACAAAATGTTTATACTGAGATGTATATTTTCTTACGGTAAATACATAGACGTAAATGTGTATATTTGGTCTTGTAATTTACAATGTACTTGAAATAGATCACACACACACACACCACTTTATCCTCCGCCCGCACCTGTTTTTCTAATAACAATTTAATCCAATTCCCCCCTCCCTCGAGGCTGTATAGGCGTGTGTATTGAGCGTTAAATGATCTGTTGATATACGCTTGAACCCTACACCCCCCACCTCCTTAAACCATACCTCTCACTCCTTCCCTTTCTTCCTAAACCACCACCCCCCCATGCCGAAACAACACCTTCCACAGAAAACTCTGTCTCTTTCTCAACCACTTCCCTCCTCTCTTCACCCCCCCTTCTCTCATTCTCTCTCCCTCCCTCTCTCTCTCCTGCTTTCTCTGTCCTTCCTTCCCTCCCTCTCTTCTCCATCCTTCTCTTCCCTCTCCTCCTTTCTCCTTCCCTCTCCTCCTTTCTCCTTCCCTCTCCTCCTTTCTCTTTCCCTCTTCTCCTTTTCTTTCCCTCTCCTCCTTTCTCCTTCCCTCTCCTCCTTTCTCCTTCCCTCTCCTCCTTTCTCCTTCCCTCTCCTCCTTTCTCCTGCCCTCTCCTCCTTTTCTTTCCCTCTCCTCCTTTCTCTCTCCCTCTTCTCCTTCCCTACTTCTCTTCCATCCAATAAACTAAATAAATCATTACACCAACAAAGGAAAAAAAAAACATTCTAATTTCGTCCTAATTCGAATTAACAAAACAACAGCAACACCAGGATACTGAGACGTAAACAGAATTATTTATTTATACCTTATCTTCTCTTCCTTCCACCACTCCACCTTCCCCACTCACAATACCCCCACTCCACCTTCCCCACTCACAATACCCCCACTCCACCTTCCCCACTCACAATATCCCCACTCCACATTCCCCACTCACAATACCCCCACTCCACCTTCCCCTCCCACAATACCCCTACTCCACCTACCTCACAATACCCCCACTCCACATTCCCCACCCATAATATCCCCACAAAACCTCCCCACTCACAATACCCCCACTCCACCTACCTCCCACAATACCCCCACTCCACATTCCCCACTCAATACCCCCACTCCACCTCCTCCAAAATATATGTGGTTGTGGACCTTATTACTGTACAGCACTTCCGCTAATTTCACCTTAAGAAAATACAAATAAAATGAATTAATTAACATATGTGAATTCCACCCATTTGCATTTACTTACTAAACACTGAAATAAATTTAATATAAAAAAACCCACCGGATAGGTTTATTTTGATCCCCGTTTGTTCCAATTTTCATATTTTTTTTCTCTTACCAAAAAACCCAGATGAAATGGAATAAATTCTCTTCTATTATATTCCCCGAACAGAAAACAAGAGTGAGGGAGGCAGGGAATTATATCATTGTGCTGTTAACAACTAAACTATTTCAGTCTTACAACACCATACTGATAATTCCAATTTTGCAATATTCTTCCAACACTTACATTCTTGCAACACTCAACAATGTCAATCTTGCAACACTATTTCAACAAAGTCAATCTTGCTACAATATCAACAATTTCAATCTTGCAGTACTATAACCACCACTTACATTCTTGCAAAACTACCAACAATGCCAATCTTGCAACACTAAATCAACAAAATCAATCTTGCAACACTCAACAATACTACTATTACAACATTAAATCAACAATGCCAATCTTGCAATAGTACACTGGTAACAATTCATCGTAAGATATATCCATTGTGAATAGATTGGCGTTATTCTGAACTGATAAAAGTCGACAGCTTACATACAGCTCGAAAAATATTAGGGTATATATATATTGTATTATTTGAGTTATTGTTTGTCTGTTTGTATGTAATGTCGGTTTTATCTACTAACTTCAGAATGGAAAATATAATATGATTTCTATGTTCTATGTGTTCGGAATATTTAAGACGTGTATTGATTATTTGGTGTTTAAAGTCGTGTACGAAAATGTAGCGTTCACTAAAGTTGCGATGGTCGGTGTTCGACTTTCAAGGGGTTTTATACATACTGTCTACCTTATTATTCAGTAACTGGTTAATCCCTCAGTAAATAATCTAAACTATGACTAAAAACTACAAAAAAAAAATACTTCAAATCTCTTTCTTCATTGAAAAAAGTGTTATATAATTTCAACACGAGTCAAACTACATTTCCCGTTGTTATCATTCAATTAGTTTTAGTAAGGTAGTTTATATACCTCCACATACTATTACTTAATATGTGAAAACTTGAAAAAATATCTAAGTAAACATCACCTTTCGTCTCTCTTCGTACATCACTATCCTGCCTTTAATCCCTGGCAGGAGAATATAAATCACCGTGATGTATCATGTTCAGTGTAGAGTGTGTGTGATACTGTCTGGAAAAACTCGGCAGTCCGTATTACGTTCCTACACCACCATCCGCTTTAATACCTTGACTTTGTTCCCATCATTCCTAGGCTCAGGTAGGAGGGTAGTGGAGTAACGCACACACACACACACACGGTGATAATTATTTACACTGACTAAAAAAACACACACATATATTCGTGTCTCATTCGTCTTTCAAGGGACTGAGGAAGTGTACTGTATAAGGAAGTAGCCAGATTCCC
>NW_024717651.1:0-5104 GCF_018991925.1 Homarus americanus | reverse complement strand
ACTCCCAGTGCACTCCGACACTCCCAGGCACACCTCAGACACTCCCAGTGCACAGCTGACCTCCCAGGTACACCTCTGACACTCCCAAGTACACCTCTGACACTCCCAGGTACACCTCCGATATTCCCAGGTACCTCGATATTCCCAGGTGCACCTCCGATATTCCCAGGTACACCTCATACTCCCAGGTACCTTTGACTCCCAGGTGCTTCACTGACACTGTCTGGTACACCTCCTGTTGGGTACACCTCTGACACTCCCAGGTACACCTCCGATATTCAGGTACACCTCCGATATTCCCTGGTACACCTCTGATACTCCCAGGTACACCTTTGAGAACAAACAGGTACTTCACTGACACTCCCTGGTACACCTCTGACCTCCCAGGCTCCTCCTGACACTCCTGGTTCACTTCTGAAATTCAAGGTACACCTGACACTCCTGGTACACCTCCATATTCCCAGGTAACCTCCGATATTCCTAGGTACACCTCCAACACTCCCAGGTACACCTCCGATACTCCCAGGTACATTTCTTACACTCCAGGTATACCTCCGGCCTCCCAGGTACACCTCTGGCCTCCCAGGTACACCTCCTGACCTCCCAGGTACACCTCGGCCTCCCAGGTACACCTCTGACACTCCCAGGTGCACCTCTGACACTCCCAGGTCCACCTCTAGCCTCCCAGGTTGCACATCACACCTCCTAGGTACTCCTCTGTCACTCCCTGATACGTCTAACACTCCCAGGTACCACCATGACCTCCCAGGTGCACCGCTGACTGCCAGGTACACATCAGACACGCCCGGTACCTTCAGACACTGCCAGGTACACCTCAGACACTCCCAGGTACACCTCAGTCACTCCAGGTGCACCTCTGGCCCCTCCA
Source organism: Homarus americanus (assembly GCF_018991925.1). Lineage (NCBI taxonomy): Eukaryota > Metazoa > Arthropoda > Malacostraca > Decapoda > Nephropidae > Homarus > Homarus americanus. The sequence goes on along the minus strand of NW_024717651.1, from coordinate 4,215 downwards.
GTGCACCTCTGACACTCCCAGGCACACCTCTGACACTCCCAGGTGCACCTCAGACACTCCCAGGTACACCGCTGACTCCCAGGTACACCTCTGACCTCCCAAGTACACCTCTGACACTCCCAGGTACACTTCTCGCACTCCCAGGTACACCTCCGACACTCCCAGGTACACCTCTGACACTCCCAGGTATGCCTCTGACCTCCAAGTTACACCTCCAACACTCCCAGGTACACCTCCTCACACTCCCAAGTACTCCACTGACATTCCTGGTACACTTCTGACACTCCCAGGTACATGTCCGACACTCCCAGATACACCTCTGACATTCCCAGGTACATCTCTGACCTCCCAGGTACACCTCTGACACTGCCAGGTGCACCTCTGACAATCCCAGGTACTCCTGCTGACACACCCAGGTACACCTCCGACACTCCCAGGTACACCTCTGCCAGGTACACCTCTGACACTCCCAGGACTCACTGACATTCCCTGGCACACTTCTGACACTCCCAGGTACCGTCCGACACTCCCAGATACACCTCTGACCTCCTAGGTACATCTTTGACACTCCCAGGTACACCTCTGACACTGCCAGGTACAGCTCTGACAATCCCAGGTACTCCTCTGACACTCCCAGGTACACCTCCGACCTCCCAGGTTCACCTCTGACACCCCCAGGTACACCTTCGATAATTCAAGGTACACCTCTGATTCTCCCAGGTACACCTTTCACACTCCCAGGTACTCCTGTGACACTCCTGGTGCTTCTCTGGACACTCCCAGGTACACCTCAGACACTCCCAGGTCACCTCAGACACTCCCAGGTACACCTCAGACACTCCTAGACACCGTCTGGCACTCCCAGGTACACGCTGACACTGCCAGGTACACCTCTGACACTCCAGTACACCTCCGACACTCCCAGGTACACCTCTGACACTCAGGTACTCACTGGCCTCCCTGGTACAACCCCTGACAGTCCCAGGTACACCTCTGACACTCTCCCAGGTTCACCTCTGACCTCCCAGGTATCACCTCAGACACTCCTTGTACACCCAGATATTCCCAGATACCCCAGACCTCCCAGGTACACTTCCGACACGCCCAGGTACACCTCTGACACTCCCTGGTACACCTCTGACACTCCCAGGTACACCTCTGACACTCCCAGGTACACCTCGGACACTCCCAGGTACACTTCTGACACTCCCAGGTACTCCACTGACATTCCCTGGTACACCTCTGACACTCCAAGGTACATCTCTGACACTCCCAGGTACACCTCTGACACTGCCAGGTACACCTCTGACAATCCCAGGTACTCCTGTGACACTCCCAGGTACACCTCCGACACTCCCAGGTACACTTCTGTCAGGTACACCTATGACACTCCCAAGTACTCCACTGACATTCCCTGGTACACTTCTGACACTCCCAGGTACACGTCCGACACTCCCAGATACACCTCTGACACTCCTAGGTACATCTTTTACACTCCCAGGTACACCTCTGACACTGCCAGGTACACCTCTGACACCCCCAGGTACACCTCCGATAATTCAAGGTACACCTCTGATTCTCCCAGGTACACCTTAGAGACTCCCAGGTACTTCACTGACACTCCCAGGTACACCTCTGACACTCTCAGGTACACCTCAGACACTCCCAGGTACACCGCTGACACTCCCAGGTACACCTATGACACTCCCACGTACACCTCTGACACTCCCAGGTACACCTCCGACACTCCCAGGTACTCCTGTGACACTCCCTGGTTCACTTCTGAGACTCCAAGGTACACCTCTGACCTCCCTGGTACACCTCCGATATTCCCAGGTAACCCTCCGATATTCCCAGGTACACCTCCGATACTCCCAGGTACCTTTGAGACTCCCAGGTGCTTCACTGACACTCCCAGGTACCACTTCTTACCTCCCAGGTACCTCTGACACTCCCAGGTACACCTCTGCCTCCCAGGTTCACCTCTGACACGCCCAGGTACACCCGAACACTCCCAGGTACACTTCTTACACTCCCAGGTGCTCTTCCGACACTCCCAGGTACACCTCTGACCTCCAGGTACACCTCTGACACTCCAGGTACACCTCTGACACTCCGAGGTACATCTCTGACCTCCCAGGTACTCCACTGACCTCCCTGTTACCCCTGACCTCCCGTGCCTCTGACACTCCCAGGTACACCTCTGACACTCCCAGGTACACCTCTAACCTCCCAGGTACACCTTTGATGCTCCAGGTGCTCCACTGACATTCCCTGGTACCTCTGACCACTCCCAGGTACACCTCTGACACTCCCAGGTACACCTCTGACTTTCTCAGCTCCGCCTCCGACACCCCATGTACCAACTCCGACACTCCCAGGTAACCTCCGATACTCCAGGTACACCTCCTACACTCCCAGGTACCTCTGACCTCCTGGTACCTCTGACACTCCCAGGTACTCCACTGACATTCCCTGGTACACCTCTGACACTCCCAGGTACACGTCCGACTTACTCCCAGATACACCTCTGACACTCCAGGTACACCTCTGAGCCTCCCAGGTACACCTCTGACACTCCCAAGTACACCTCTGACACTCCAGGTACTCTCCGACACTCCCAAGTACATCTCCGACACTCCCATGTACACTTCTTTCCTCAGGTACACCTCTGACACTCCCAGGTACACCCAGAACCTCCCAGGTCCACTTCTCCACACTCCAGGTACCTCTGACACTCCTAGGGCACTCCTCTGTCACTCCCTGATACCGTCTAACATTCCCAGGTACACTGACACTCCTGGTACACCTCTGACCTCCCAGGTGCTCCCTGACATTCCCTGAACACCCCTGACTCCCAGGTACCTCTAACACTCCCAGGTACACCCCAGACACTCCCAGGTACACTTCTCACACTCCCAGGTACCTCTGACACTCCTAGGTGCTCCTCTGTCACTCCCTGATACACGTCTAACATTCCCAGGTACACCTTGCCTCCCAGGTACACCTCCGACACTGCCAGGTACACCAGACCCTGCAGGTACACCTCAGACACTGCCAGGTATACCTCAGACACTGCCACGTACACCTCAGACCTCCCAGGTACACCTCAGACACTCCAGGTACACCTCAGACACTCCCAAGTGCACCTCTGACACTCCCAGGCACACCTCTGACCTCCCAGGTACACCTCCAGACACTCCCAGGTACACCGCTGACACTCCCAGGTGCACTTCTTACACTCCCAGGTGCACCTCCGACACTCCCAGGTACCCACTGTGACACCAGGTGCACCTCCGACTTGCTGAGGTACACCTCCGACCTCCCAGGTACACTTCTTGCACTCTCAGGTAAACCTCCGCGCTCCCAGGTACACCTCTGAGCCTCCCAGGCTCACCTCAGACCTCCCAGGTACTGGCACTCCCAGGTACACCTCTGACCTCCCATGTACACCTCTGAGCCTCCCAGTACCTCCAACATTCCCAGGTACACCTCCGACCTCCCAGGTACACCTCTGACCTCCCAGGTACACCTCTGACACTCCCAGGTACCTCCGAACCTCCCAAGTACCTTCTTACACTCTGGTACCTCGACCTCCCAGGTACCTTCTTACACTCCCAGGTACTCCCTGACACTCCCAGGTACACCTTTGACCTCCCAGGTACTCCACTGACATTCTCTTGTACACCTCTGACCTCCCAGGTACACCGTGACACTGCCAGGTCCCTCCGACACTGCCAGGTTCACCTACGACACTCCCAGGTACACTTCTCCACTCCCAGGTACACCTCCGACTCCCTGGTACAGCTCTGACACTCCCAGGCACACCTCAGACACTCCCAGGTACACAGCTGACGCTCCCAGGTACACCTCTGACACTCCCAAGTACACCTCTGACACTCCCAGGTACACCTCCGATATTCCCAGGTACACCTCCGATATTCCCAGGTACACCTCCGATATTCCCAGGTACACCTCTGATACTCCCAGGTACACCTTTGAGACTCAGGTACTACTGACCTCCCTGGTACCCTCTGACACTCCCAGGTACTCCTCTGACACTCCCTGGTTCACTTCTGAGGACTCAAGGTACACCTCTGACCTCCGTACACCTCGATATTCCCAGGTAACCCTCCGATATTCCCAGGTACACCTCCGATACTCCCAGGTACACCTTTGAGACTCCCAGGTACTTCACTGACACTCCCTGGTATA
>NW_024717650.1:0-10436 GCF_018991925.1 Homarus americanus | reverse complement strand
ATCGTTACAGGCCCGGAACCGTCGCCCCTCGTGAGATCCGTCGTTACCAGAAGAGCACAGAGCTACTCATCAGGAAGCTGCCCTTCCAGCGCCTGGTGCGTGAGATCGCCCAGGATTTCAAGACTGACCTGCGCTTCCAGTCGTCTGCCGTCATGGCTCTGCAGGAAGCCTCTGAGGCTTACCTGGTGGGTCTTTTCGAGGACACCAACCTGTGTGCCATTCACGCCAAGCGCGTTACCATCATGCCCAAGGACATCCAGCTGGCCCGGCGCATCCGCGGAGAGCGTGCTTAAGTCCTCTTCCTTGGGGAAAAAGAAAAAGCACAACAAAACCTACCAGACATCTATAACTCGGCCCTTCTCAGGGCCAAAGAACTGTTCTGAAGATAATTTTCATGACAATCGAACTGGTTGGTGGTAGGAGAGCGTTAATTTCGGTTACCCAAATCGCCTAACGGTAAGTTGGTAACATTCGTGCAGGCACGAATGTATAGTAGGTCATCAATTCGGGAGGTGGGTGGGTGCAACAAACAAGAGCTAGTAACAAATAAATGTATAAAGAATAAGTAAGTAAATAAATAAATAAAATAAAAGAAAATACAATAAAATACAATAAAATAAAATAAATTGTTTACATGAAATAGGCGTGCTGCAAACATGAAATGAAGCCCAAACACACTCCATGTATGTCACTTTGCAGTGGGTGTAAAAGTACTCCACGCAGAATTTATTTATTTATTTATTATGTTTCGATTTAGTCCGGTTTCTACGCCAATAGAGAATGCAGATTATGAGAATTTTTTTTATTATTTCTCAATATATCACTGTCGGTAATCAATTCTTTAATATAAATCAGGGCTCCTGATGTGGAGCCGATTAAGCTGTGGTAGGTGGGACGGCGTGTTTGTTAGCATGCTAACCCTCTGCTTGAAGAGGTGTATTTAGACAGCCTTAAGTTTCTAGACACGGCATGTCAATAGTTCACTGGGCAGCAAGATTTGACAGCTGTCTGGATTTCCCGACTTGTAATGGTGGAGCGTTTGTTGTAGTGCGCCAGGCGGGAAGCCTCGGCAGCGATGCGCTCGAAGATGTCGTTCACGAAAGAGTTCATGATGGACATAGCTTTGGAGGAGACTCCTGTGTCGGGGTGCACTTGCTTCAGTACCTTGTAGATGTAGATGCTGTAGCTTTCCTTCCTCCTGCGCTTCTTCTTCTTGTCACCCTTGGCAATGGCCTTCTGGGCCTTTCCAGCCTTCTTGGCAGCCTTTCCGGAAGTTTTGGGAGGCATGGCGGCACAGTTACTCGTGGCGCGGAGCGAGAGAATTGAAAACTGGCCCGATTAACTTTTCCTTATATACCGAGCGGGCCGCTCAGGATCAGACTGGCTGCAGCTACGGCTCTCTTACATTGGTTGGGTCCGCGAGACGGCCACCTGGCCTGATCCTGAGCTTGGTATAAAAGACCAAGGTGGCGGGCGGAAATTTAACTCCTATCACGAAAAGCAGCAGCAGCAACATGTCAGGACGCGGCAAGGGAGGCAAAGTGAAGGGCAAGTCAAAGTCCCGTTCTAGCAGGGCCGGACTCCAGTTCCCCGTGGGTAGGATCCACCGTCTCTTGCGTAAAGGCAACTATGCTGAGCGTGTTGGTGCAGGTGCACCTGTGTACCTTGCAGCCGTCATGGAGTACCTGGCAGCAGAAGTGCTCGAGCTGGCCGGTAACGCCGCCCGCGACAACAAGAAGACCCGCATTATCCCGCGGCATCTTCAGCTTGCCATTCGCAATGACGAGGAGCTGAACAAGCTCCTATCTGGAGTCACCATTGCCCAAGGGGGTGTCCTTCCTAACATCCAAGCTGTGCTCCTCCCCAAGAAGACAGAGAAGAAATAAGAACCCAAGGTTCGTTCACACAAGACAACCTAACCAAACAGGCTCCTTTCGGAGCCACAGGATATCACTTAAAGAGAGAAATATACGACATCAACGTTTTGCAGGATAACACTCTATTTTACGTGTAATTAGCATAGTATTGTGGGAATTGAGTGAAATTGTTTTAGAATGGTGTAGATGTGAAGGGCGGTTGTGGGGGCCTGGGGTGGGGGACTTAAACGGGACTTAGAAGGGCGCAAGAAGCAGCAGGAGCCAGGGAGGCGACCTTATTTTCACTCTGGTTCATTGACAGTACACATTTACCAGCAGCATACATTGGAGTCATATTGTAATTGTAGACTAATCAGTGTGGGCTAGCTAGCCAATTTGGGATAAACAGCAAGAATGTAATGTCCTCAATGAAGTAATGACATAGTTCAAGATACAATAAGTGAGGTGGCCTGAAGTCTGTGACAGTGTCACATTCAATAATATAGTAGTGCTTTAAAGGTGTATCACCAAGTTTACATGCTGAGTGTTCCGGTATGGGTACAGCGTTACTAACTAGCCAGATGTGTCTGTATCCTAACCTAATTCTGGCCACGACTACATCACACAGGCAGGCAGGAGCAAGTTGTTTGGACACTCTTCCTAGCCCCCTTGGTCCCTGTTCACCTACCTACTGTAGCAGTAAGTAGGTACCTGTTGTAAATTGAAAGGTTGCCAATTCGTATTCAGGGAAAGTTGTTGGAGCTTCTAAACTTGAACTGACACAATCCGAGGAGTGGTGACCCGAGGATCACAGACACTATCTCTCCCACTACAACTCCCTTCCTAACCTCCTGCTCCTTCCTAACCTCCTGCTCCTTCCTATGTCCTCCCAAAATTGAACCATGCTATCGCAAAGGTAATAATACAGGTAGAGACAACAACATATTTTCCTATTGTCTTATTATATATTAATAACAGAAACGCTGCCGCCATCCCGGAGGCTTTACATTGTCTCACTGTTCATTCCCTCCACAATTCTTCCTCTTACTTCTTCTTCTTCTTCTTCTTCTTCTTCTTCTTCTTCTTCTTCTTCTTCTTCTTCTTCTTCTTCCATGAATACTTTATTAACGGTGTATGTAAGTTTCACCATGTTTTGCACGACAGCGGTAGAGCAAAGTATATTTTGTTAGCAATAAACCAAAAGCATATTTTATGGCCTAATCATCACTACATAGAACACCACCCATAAAGCATGATACTAGTAGACCACAAACTGCTATAAACACCCAAAGCATATTTTATTGCCTAATCATCACTACATAGAACACCACTCATAAAGCATGATACTATTAGACCACAAACTGCTATAAACCCCAATAATATACTATACTAGTGACTATAATTGTGTTACCCAATATTATACGAAATAATACTATAAAACATAATAATAAACACACTATTAGTGTATATTAGTTGAATGCACAATCTGATGAGAAGTCAAAAAAAACAACAACAACATAACAATAACCTATAAAGAGTGTAGAGTATTTTTGTGCAAACTATTATACTAGTAGATGGTCTAAGATAACTGTATGTGAAGGAAAAGGTGTGCTCTCCACTCAAACTTTCTTTTTATGAAATCTCCTACTCCCCAGCTGAGCGGTATGCCCAATGGGAAAAAAAACGTGGCACATAACACGGCGCCCGCCAGCTCTGGCTCGGTGAATAGGATTCAGTAATCGGGCGGAGTATAAACAACACCGCCGCCAATGTGCTCCTCCCATCTCTGAGGAAATCTGGCGGGCAACTTAGTATTATATTAGTATGTAATAATAATAACAATAACAATAATAATAATAATACTAATAATAATAAGAATAATAATAATATTAATAATAATAATATTAATAATAATAACATGCAATTACATTTTATAACACATACTAACAAAATAGTGTATAGCCTACTATACTTAACTATAATAGGTTAGGTTGCGTAGGAGGATCTAAAAAGTACAGTAGTATATACACACACACACACACACACACACACACACACACATACATATAGACAACAAACTAAATTAGAAACCACACGTCAGTGAAGTTATCAAATCCTCCAGTTTCTGTCTCCACCTCCTACGCCGACTCAAGTCCCTCGGTGTTCCTGCACACGAGCTCCTCAGTGTTTACACAACATTCATACTCCCCAAGCTCACCTATGCCTCCTCCACCTGGTCTTCCTCCCTAAATGCCACACAACGTAAACACCTAGAAAAAGTGCAAAAGAGGCCATGCAAGATTATTCTCTACCCTTCCTACTCCACATATCAAGAAGCGCTCAACACACTGACCGACCCTTTAGACTCTCACTGACCATCACCACGACCTCATCTGCAAATTTGGTAAGAAGCTTCTACACCATCCCCGACACCGGCTCCTACTACCACCTGAGATCCCTAGTCCGAGAATTGCTCTTTGACACCACAACCGCATCCAGCCCAGCCCATACGTGCACGAACTGATCGCTATAAGAACAGCCCAGTCCCAACCATTGTAAAAATTATCGATAACTTGTAATAAATCAGTGTACTCACTCCCAGTAAACACTACTCCTTGCACTGTCACTATGTTGAAATGAACTGTAGTTTGAGCTTTTCCCCAGCTAGTTATTATATGTCTTATTTGTGTCACTCATGTTACTTGTATATTATTTGTAATTCGTAACCCATTCCCCAAATATGTAACTGTATATTTTCAGTCTTCTGGCTGCCAAGCTCTTTCAATAAACCGTTAATTATTATTATTATTATTATTATTTATATGTTGGCTCATACCAACTCACTCCCCTGAACCCTCCTCCCCAGCGGACTATCAACAAGTTCTTGCCATAAGGTACTATCTCATTTGGCCAAGGAATGGAACCAGTGATGAATAGTGGTGAACAGTGCTTAACTCAGTGAAAAACAACTCGGCAGTTGAGTCTTACCCAAGCTAGCTAACCACCTTCACCCAGTGAGGTCCCAGGTACCCAGTTATACTTCCCCTGAGACTCCACGATAGAGAGGCCTGGGACCACACCTCACCCACTTGAATGAGTGAGTCATGTCGACCACGTGGTGTCCCCAAGATGCTACGACACCACGTAGTGAATGTTTTGCTACAGCATCATCATGTGAAGTTCCTCATAACACCATCTGTGAGGTAACTGCTACATCATCAGGCCCCTCATAACGCCATCTGTGAGGGAGTTACTACACTACGTGTCTGGTGTTTAACATCTCACCTTACATTATCTACGCGTGCAAACATCAATCTGTATGTTCACTGTGTGCTCCTTCACCTTTCTCTAATGAGGGCTTTTGTTAAACCACCAATGTATGATGTACTAAGTCATTTGTGTCCAATGTATACTTTCGAAAAGCCCTTGTTTGGGGAAGGTAGGAGAGAGTAGTCGTCATTATTGTCCAAGCCACATTATTTATGTCTATATATAAGTAATGTAGGCTGGTTTTTAAATACCTCAATCCCCTAACGGTGCGGTTTGTATATTAAGAAATACCGAAGCCATACAGTACAACACCAGCGAATATGAAGTATCACTGTAACCGGCAACTGTTACTCACTCATACCTACATACATATATAGAGTCTTTACAGAATGATAGCAGACACGAGGAAGACGAACAACAAGAGGAGAAGAGTTAGAAGAAAATCAACTTCAAGCTAAGAAGAAGAATACCAAGACATTTCCTCCAAACAAGAAAACAACACACACAATCAAGCCGACCAAACACTGAGAAACCATGGCGGAACCCAACATGCACCGGACGCTTGACCTGACTCTATCCTGCCGCATCCAGGCGAGTTGTTGCTTAAAGTCCCTCACGCAAGCGCTGTTTAGCCACTGCACCTATTCTATCCTCCTAAAATTCACTTCAATCCCCCCCTGCCACTAGCATGTTATGTATGTATGTATGTATGTATGTATGTATGTATGTATGAATGAATGATAACTGCAACTTTGTGTATTAAAACTCATTACTCTTACCGAAGTAATATAGTGCGTGGTTATGTTATGTCATGTTAGGATAGATTATAAACTACATTGGGTTACATTTCGTGAGGTTCGGTGACGCTACAGGAAGTTAGGTGAGGTACCTGGAGGTTAGGTGAATGTTGACTGACTGACTGACAATTATTAGGAAGTGGTTCCAACACGTTCACACACAACCTATACTCATACCACAAGTCCAGAATTAGAGAGGATCATGTTATTGGATATATTTTCAAAGATTTACTCAGTGTCTAACCAACTCTTTAGCGATTTAAATGTGGACCTAAAATTAGGTCCGTATATTTGTTTGTCGTGGTGGTGGTGGTGGTGTGCGCCCGTCCATCAGGTTGATTAACCACCAAAACCATAAAGGGTGCGGCCCTGCCGTTTCAGGGCATATACCACATCCATGGCGGTGACGGTCTTCCTTTTTGCGTGCTCGGTGTAGGTGACGGCGTCATGGATGACGTTCTCCAGAAACACCTTGAGGACGCCGCGGGTCTCCTCATAGATGAGGCCCGATATACGTTTAACACCTCCACGCCGAGCTAGACGACGAATGGCGGGCTTGGTGATACCCTGGATGTTGTCACGAAGCACCTTACGATGACGCTTGGCGCCACCCTTTCCAAGTCCCTTGCCTCCTTTGCCTCGTCCAGTCATGTTGTTGTGGTTGCTACTACAGATGGTCCTGGTGTGGCTTCGCCGAATCGAATCGAAATCGAAAAATGCTAGTGACAGGGGGGAAGGAGGTTCAGGAGAAGAATAAAGGGAGGATTGAAGTGAATTTTAGGAGGAGAGAACAGATGCAGTGGCTAAACACCGCTTGCGTGAGGGATTATAAGATGGGGGCAGCAGCAACAACCCGGCTGGACGCGGCCGGGAGGCGACAAGACAAGGCCAGGCTAGCGTCAGGTCAAGCGTCAGGTCAAGCGTCAGGTCAGGCGTCAGGTGCGTGTTGGGTTGGGCAATGGATGTTCAGTGCTTGGTCGGCTTGATTGTGTTTTGGTTTCTTGTGTGGAGGGGATGTCTTGGTCTTCTTAGCTTGATGTTGATTTTCTTCTCTCTCTCCTTCTCTTCTTGCTCTCTTGAATTGTCCATTCGTTTGTGTTTGGGTCTTCTTGTTCGTCTTCCTCGTATTTTAAGTCCTCATAGGTGTGGAAGAATTCAGAGAGGGAGAGGTTGACCACGTGGGCTTCAGCACCACTGGCCGCGTGGGCTTCAGCACCACGGGCCACGTGGTGTTCTTGGTTCTGTGTGGTGGGCTGCTTCTGTTGAGTTTTCTTTTCTTGGTTTTTCTTTACTGCTGGTTTTTTTTTTTCTTGGGAGCGTACAGCAAGGAGGGCCTCTTTGTAGCTCAGTTTTTTCTCAAGACGAGCCTTGGCTACCCTGCATTCCTCCTTCCATCTGGGGCAGGTCCGGTCGGCGGAGGAGTGTGGGCCACCGCAGGCAACGCATTTTTTCTCTGTGTTGGGGCAGGCCGTGTAGCGGTGTCCAGGGCTGCCACACATGGAGCAGGTGTCTTCCTGCGCCTCACACTTGTTTACAGTGTGTCCATAGTGCTGGCATTTGTAACACCGTTTCGGTCTGCAGTAGGGCTTGACTGGCATAGTTACCCACGCCAGTTGAGCTTCCTTGGGTAGGGTGGAGTGGTGTCCGATGAGGGCAGTGGTGTCGGACAGTTTCTTCACAACTTGGAGCTGCTGCTCCTTGAGGAGCTCACTCAGCTCTGCTTTGTCCATGTGGGCAATTTCGGCGTGGGAGATTACACCCAGCTTCAAGTTGTCCCACATGAAGGCAAACATTTTAAAGGGAATGCCGTTGATGTCAGGGATCTCCGCGAGTTGAGCGGGCATGCCCATCTCGGCGAAGGTGATCTTGATGTCACCATGGAGCTTTAGGCGTTCTACCTTGGTGACCCCCACGATCCCATTAGCTTCGAAAAACTTCTGGAGAACTAGGAGGTTTAGTTTCTGGGGGCAGGTCGGCGTGTCCGGACGTATCCGCGCCACGTTAACAAACTCGTATCCGTTCATGGTGAGGGAGAGAGAGTGTGTGTGGCTTCGCCCACGGTTTGGTGGGAGTAGGTGGCGTGCTGTGGACGCAGCGGTAGTATCGTTCATCCAAGGCCGTCCCTCCCTCTTGGAGGTGGGGCGTAGCTTGCGGATGACGCATGCGGCACTCGTGGCCAATGAGGTGGCCACTGAGGTGGAGAATGTCTGTATATAAGCCCGCCCGCCTGCCAGGCCGCCCGTATTTACTATTTCGTCGTCGAGATGGCCCGTACTAACCAGACTGCCCGCAAGTCCACTGGAGGCAAGGCTCCACGGAAGCAGCTTGCCACCAAGGCAGCTCGCAAGTCCGCCCCAGCCACCGGTGGTGTCAAGAAGCCCCATCGTTACAGGCCCGGAACCGTCGCCCTTCGTGAGATCCGTCGTTACCAGAAGAGCACAGAGCTACTCATCAGGAAGCTGCCCTTCCAGCGCCTGGTGCGTGAGATCGCCCAGGATTTCAAGACTGACCTGCGCTTCCAGTCGTCTGCCGTCATGGCTCTGCAGGAAGCCTCTGAGGCTTACCTGGTGGGTCGTTTCGAGGACACCAACCTGTGTGCCATTCACGCCAAGCGCGTTACCATCATGCCCAAGGACATCCAGCTGGCCCGGCGCATCCGCGGAGAGCGTGCTTAAGTCCTCTTCCTTGGGGAAAAACAAAAAGCACAACAAAACCTACCAGACATCTATAACTCGGCCCTTCTCAGGGCCAAAGAACTGTACTGAAGATAATTTTCATGACAATCGAAATGGTTGGTGGTCGGAGAGCGTTAATTTCGGTTACCCAAATCGGCTAACGGTAAGTTGGTAACATTCGTGGAGGTACGATTGTATAGTAGGTCATCAATTCGGGAGGTGGGTGGGTGCAACAAACAAGAGCTAGTAACAAATAAATATATAAAAAATAAGTAAGGAAATAAATAAATAAAATAAAAGAAAATACAATAAAATACAATAAAATAAAATAAATTGTTTACATGAAATAGGCGTGCTGCAAACATGAAATGAAGCCCAAACACACTCCATGTATGTCACTTTGCAGTGGGTGTAAAAGTACTCCACGCAGAATTTATTTATTTATTTATTATGTTTCGATTTAGTCCGGTTTCTACGCCAATAGAGAATGCAGATTATTATAATTTTTTTTTTTTTTTATTTCCCTCTCAATATATCACTGTCGGTAACTGTCTCTTTAACATGTAACTGTGGCTCCGATGGAGCCGATTAAGTTGTAGTAGTGGGATGGCGTGTTTGTTGTGCACAAGCAACCTCTTACTTGGAAGAGGTGTACTTGGTGACAGCCTTGGTGCCCTCAGACACGGCATGCTTGGCCAGTTCACCGGGCAGCAAGAGTCGGACAGCTGTCTGGATTTCCCGACTTGTAATGGTGGAGCGTTTGTTGTAGTGCGCCAGGCGGGAAGCCTCGGCAGCGATGCGCTCGAAGATGTCGTTCACGAAAGAGTTCATGATGGACATAGCTTTGGAGGAGACTCCTGTGTCGGGGTGCACTTGCTTCAGTACCTTGTAGATGTAGATGCTGCAGCTTTCCTTCCTCCTGCGCTTCTTCTTCTTGTCACCCTTGGCAATGGCCTTCTGGGCCTTTCCAGCCTTCTTGGCAGCCTTTCCGGAAGTTTTGGGAGGCATGGCGGCACAGTTACTCGTGGCGCGGAGCGAGAGAATTGAAAACCGGCCCGACTAACTTTTCCTTATATACCGAGCGGGCCGCTCAGGATCAGACTGGCTGCAGCTACGGCTCTCTTACATTGGTTGGGTCCGCGAGACGGCCACCTGGCCTGATCCTGAGCTTGGTATAAAAGACCAAGGTGGCCCGAGGAAATTTAACTCCTATCACGAAAAGCAGCAGCAGCAGCAACATGTCAGGACGCGGCAAGGGAGGCAAGGTGAAGGGCAAGTCAAAGTCCCGTTCTAGCAGGGCCGGACTCCAGTTCCCCGTGGGTAGGATCCACCGTCTCTTGCGTAAAGGCAACTATGCTGAGCGTGTTGGTGCAGGTGCCCCTGTGTACCTTGCAGCCGTCATGGAGTACCTGGCAGCAGAAGTGCTCGAGCTGGCCGGTAACGCCGCCCGCGACAACAAGAAGACCCGCATTATCCCGCGTCATCTTCAGCTTGCCATTCGCAATGACGAGGAGCTGAACAAGCTCCTGTCTGGAGTCACCATTGCTCAAGGGGGTGTCCTTCCTAACATCCAAGTTGTGCTCCTCCCCAAGAAGACAGAGAAGAAATAAGAACCCAAGGTTCGTTCACACAAGACAACCTAACCAAACAGGCTCCTTTCGGAGCCACAGGAGCCACAGGATATCACTTAAAGAGAGAAATATACGACATCAACGTTTTGCAGGATAACACTCTATTTTACGTGTAATTAGCATAGTATTGTGGAAATAGAGTGAAAATGTTTTTGAATGGTGTAGATGTGAAGGGGTACTGCGGGGGCCTGGGGTGGGGGACTTAAA
>NW_024717649.1:47500-54719 GCF_018991925.1 Homarus americanus | reverse complement strand
TGTTGTATTATATTGCTGGGGCAGGTAGGGGGCAGGGCACAGTGTACAGTATAGGGGGCAGGTAGGGTGGGGCAGAAATATAGTAGGGTGGGGCAGAGGGGTGGGATAGGTAGGGCAAGTAGGTGGGGCAGGTAGGGTGGACAGGTAGGGTGACATAGAGGTAGGGGAAGAGAGATAGCACAGGTGATAAATATAGGAGGCAGATATGACGGGCAGGTAAAGGCAAGGCAGGCAAGGCAGTAGGCAAGTAGGTACAGGGCAAGTGCTAAGGTAGGAGTGGGCAGGTGGGGCAGTAGGTGGGGCAGGTAGGTGGGCAGTAGGATGGGCAAGTAGGTGGGGCAGTGGGGCAACATAACAGCTGATTACACCTGCTCCTTCACCACCTGCCACAGGTGTTAAATCAATGGTCTGGTAACCTCAGCCAAGTACAGTTGGTGGGCAACATCTTCGTCATGAGTGATTAGAATGATTAAGAACGATTATGATTATGTGATTAGGAGAGACAAGGATTATAAAGTGAGAGGGAGGGAAGTTTCAAAGGTCGTCTGAATGTAGGTCGACACCCTTTCTTTTGCCCTCCTCTCTCTCGATGTTTCTTCCACTTCCCACTCCTTCCTCTTCCTTCCTCTCTTCCTTCCATCTCTTCCTCCTTCTTCGTCTCCTCCCTCTCTTGTCCCTTCACGTGACTCATAAATACAATTCACACTTCCCAGGTTTTGCCTCCAGGTGTGTAACTATTCGGAATATTCACACTAACTCACAAATAATCTTTTTCTTCTCAAATCAACAAGACAAAATGCCAGATATTAAAAACGCGAAAGATAGCTTTTTTTTTTCATGCATGGATAAATGTAGTTCACACTCCAGACAGGTAAATCACGTCTCAGGTGTGTAATAAGGTGTTGCATATTTACTCTAACTCTCTCACAATATTTCTTCCTAACACGGCTAAGACAATATGAGAAATGTAACACAAACGTAAAGACCAGTTATTTGTATTACTTGTTCTCTTTATTTTTCAGTCTTGCATAACATGAATCGGGGTGTTATAATAGAGGTCAATAAGGTTAGGGTTAGATATAGAGGGGTTAATGTTATATTATGGTTTCTCTATTCTCACTTAACCTACGAATCTATGAATCACACACACACACACACACACACACACACACACACACACACACACACACACACACACACACACACACCACACACACACACACACACACACACACACACACACACACACACACACACACACACACACACACACACACACACACACACACACACACACATTAACTAAAGTACAATATTTTCAGTCACGCCCTACCATGCTCCACTAACGACTTACTTATCAGAAAAAAACACAAACCTGGTGCTTAATTTCCACAAAGACGGTAATAAACTGAAGTGCATTTTTCGTGAGAGAAATATACCTGGTGTGCTACTGAGTTCTGACATAACTACGATAATACTGTACATTTGTCGATGTTGTTGCTTGAAGGTATTTTTATTATCATTTAATGCTTGTTCACTTTCCCTTTTTTAAAAACAAGAGACCAGAACTTTTTAAATTAACATATTATTTTTTCACTTATTGTAAGTTATCTGTGTATAGTGTTACATGGTGGTGTGTCTCGTTGTGTTACCTGGTTCTTCCACCTGGTTATAGAGAGTTGGGGTAGATTGTAGAAATTTATTTGCCTGTTTTACCGATAGCCATAAAATCATTCTTCTTCAATCAACTTCTGTATGTTGTAAATATCCAACTCCTCACGGTATTAAATAATTTCTTGTATTATTATAAATTTTCAAAACGCATCATAAATTTTCCCACGGTATCCAAAAATTTTCCACGGTATCCAAAACGTTCCTACGGAAAAAAGTTCCCACGGTATCCAAAATGTTCCCACGGTATCCAAAATATTCCCACGGTACCTTAAATTTTCCCACGGTATCCAAAACGTTCCTACGTTATCCAAAAATTTGTATCCAAAATGTTCCCACGATATCCAAAATATTCCCACGGTATCCTAAATTTTCCCAGGCCATCACGTGTGTTATATACAACACACTAGTTTATCCTCCTCTCCGTGGCAGCAAACTTTAATAATCTTACACGAGAATGAGTTAACCTTGTCACTCTTTTAACGTTCTCTTAGGTAGCAGGCTTTCTTGTCGTCTTATTTGTTACCATTAGAAAGTTATCTGCCTCAAGACACTTTATCATTTACGCTGAACTGGAAAGCTGCCAATGGTCTCCCCGCTGAGATGCATCGCGATCTATCATTGGCTTGTGAGGGGAGTCGGTGGTGGGGAGGAGGGAGGGAGGAAGGGAGGGAAGGGAAGAGGTGTGGGAGGAGGGTAGGAGGGTGGGGAGGGGAGAAGGTGGGAGGGAGAGGAAGGTGGGAGGGAGGAGTGGGAGGAGAGAGGAAGGAGGAGGGTGGGGATTGTAGGAGGAGGGGTGGAGGAAGGAAGGAGAACGAGCTCCTTACCCCCCATATAAATACAACTACTACCACCATTTTCCCTTCCTATTTCTTGGTCGTCTTTTCTTCCTGTTGTTCTTGTTAGTCTTTTTTCCATCTTTTTTCTCCAATTCTTCTTCCTTTTCTTCAATTGTTTTCCTTATTTTAATTTTCATAATCATCACATCTTTCATATTATCCATTCGTTAACAAAAGACAAACACAAAACAAAAACAGAACAAAATTCCAAAAATAGAAAATAAAATATCACAAAACTTAAAAAAAGAAAAAAATCGTTCGTGTAACAAAAAGTAGTTAATTTTCCTGTCCAAACATCACCAACTTTAGCAACACACACACACACACACACACACACACACACCGGTAACTTTTTCTCTTACTAAAAAACAAAAGAACTTCTCTATTTTTTCCTCACAAGACCCGAGACTTTTACTTTACTGCCCCGAGGATGGATGAAAAAAAGACACACATACATACATACATACATAAACAGACTCATTCACACTCAAAAATACATACACTCTTACGTACACATACACACAAACCTACACTCACAAACATTCTCTGAACTACCTAAACCAGCTCACAAAACGCCTCACCTGGCTCTCACAAACACTCACACTTTATGAGCTGGTCGGGGCACTGTTACACTCACTAAATAATAGGAGGGAACAGAACGCTACAACATTCATGACACAACATTATATACAGCTGTCTGAACCATGTTAGAGCTGATTACACGGCCAGTTGTATATTATTATTATTATTATTATTATTATTATTATTATTATTATTTATTATTATTATTATTATTATTATTATTATTATTATTGTTATTATTATTGTTATTATTATTAGTAGTAGTAGTAAAGAAGTTTGATAGAAGTAGTAGTAGTACTAGGGTCAGCGCGGCGTGGAACACCCTGATCTAAAGTGTTATTGGTGGGGACATGCACGGTGTGTGGGAGCGGGAATTTCACAGTGTCAATATCGGATGTGACCCTAAGCATTGTCACCCAAGGTTCTTCTCATCCCTTACGGCATTTATCGCAAATATTCCGTGTGTTAACAGGCGATCGCCAAGCGAGTTGTGGGTCTTGGGTGGGACGACTAGGCAGGTGCCAGTGCCAGTGCCAGTGTCGATAGGCCACTTTGGCAGGTGGCATGGAGACTCTCGCCCCGATGGGGGCTGGCACGTCAAGCGTGCCGCTGCCCCAAGTATTGACACTGCTGTAGTGTGGCGGACCAAGTGAGTATATACTGTATAACTAATATTACATCAACGCGACCATAAAAATAGTGGTTATTTCGCCAAAGATATATTAACAAGGAGTGACAATTGATCCCAGTATATCATTCTGATGTGGATTGTCGCCCACAGGGGTGGGGTTATTTCTAAACACCACGCATGTTTCTACTACCCGGACACAGCAGTCCAGCCTGTCACCTCTCCGCCCTTTCCTCATAAGAACTAGTTTTTTCTCCTGTATGAGACCAAAGCAGATGTCGGAGGCGGACGTAACTGTCGCCCGAAATGCGGAACACTATGCCGGGTAACAGACATTGCTACGTCTGTGCTCGCCAGAACCAAAATTGCACCAGCTGTGAGTGTGTGAGAAACGACCATGTGTGGTTTGCAGAAAGGAACCCACAAGGCAGGAGCCGACACAGGTGGCCACAGGATATCGCCGGACCCAACCGCCCGATGATATCCTGATAGCAGTGAGTCTACTCAACCTGAAATGTAGTACTAATAAACGCTACCCAGTAGTAGCTGATGTCCACGAGGTGAATGAGAGACAGCCACCACAGTGGAATGGCATGTCGATGGATAATGCGACAAATGGGTTAAAGAAACTTACTCAGAAATTGTCAGGTGGTCGCCAGCTAACCTGTTTGAACCACCCAAGTGTCCACCAAAAAAATGATCGGAAGATGAGTCTGCCTTATAACTGAGTACACTCAGGATTGCTTCTCGACCTTAGCTTTAAATTGGCAAATACCACATCTATTCTGTCAGAGGACACAAAGGTATACACACAAAGAAAATCGTGGCAGCAATAGAAGAGATGGGGCGATCTTAAGGTGAGACTAAAATTTACAGGAGACGGAAAGCAAAACACAGATGACGTTATAAGAAAGTTTGGAAACAAAAATAAAAGTGTCTTGGCAGAGATCTCTCACAAAGGAATCCTCCGGTGGGGTTCTGCAATAAACAAAGAGACATTAAAACAACTGAAAGAAAGCATCCTCTGCAAGTGAAGACGAAGGCATCAGGTTATAGGGTGACTATATCCCACCAAATGTCCTGCCTCGAGAAAATAACAGGAGGGATGGTAAGTCACTGAAGACTTGAGGAGGTGCCGGCCCTTCAGGTCTGATGCAAACGGTTGGAGAGTCATCCAGCACTAACAATTTGGCCCCAGCAAGTGATCTCTGCACTGCCATTGAGGTCCTGCAAAGTTGCTGATCCTACAACCTCCATGCCTGACGGACTGTTGCTTCATTCTCCTGGATAAAAATCCAGGATGTAGGGCTTATAGGGAAGTGCTGAGGCGGATCATCGGAAATGCATAATGGAGGTGGTAAAGGATGGGCAGAGGGAACCTGGCAGTTTGACAGGCTGACGAGGAGAAGCTGCCATTCACGCCATGAGAACGATATTTGAGCAGCGTGATTGTGAGGCCGTTCTCCTGGTGACACTTCAAACGCATTCAACATACTTAACCGCATGGCCGCACTGCACAAATCAAGATCAAGTGTCCAAGCTTCAAATGTATGTTGAAAACCTATAGGGATCCATCAGAACTCTACATAGTAAAACAACAAGGCTCTAAGATATGAGTACCATCATACAGTCAACCGAGGAACAACGCAGGGGGACCCTGTTGTAATGGCAATGTACGCAAAAGGCCTATCCGTGCTCCAACACACACAAAATTTGAAACAACTGAGGTCAAGCAAGTGGCGTATGCTGATGACCTGGAAAAGTGGAGGACATCAAAAGTGTGGGACCTGGTAACATCACGAGCCGACACATAGGGTACCACCCAAACGCCAACAAGTCCTTCCTCATTGTGAAGCCAGAACATTATGAAAGGGCAATGGAGGCTGTGGAAGTGAGGTCAAATAAAGGATAAATGCCTAGCGCAGTAATCAGCACCACGGACTTCAAGACTGAGATACGCATTGGAAAGGTAATGAGTGGGTTAGGGAAACCAAGCTCTGTCTGAGATTGTAAACACAGAGCCACATGTGGCTTTTTCTGCATTCCACCATGGAGTCAAGCATCGCTGGAACTACCTGATGCACACTATCCCTGATATCGGATTCTCCACCCCTGTGGAAGAAGTATCAGCGTCAATTTCATTCCCAAATTAGTGAAACACCTCACCCAACCCCAGCAAGAAAGATCACCTTGCACTACCACTGAGACTGGAGAATGACTAACCAATCCAGAGGAGATTGCTGCCACCGAACATCAAAATTCAGGAGTTGCTACGGTAGCCCTCACGACCACATTATAGCTCAGAACGCAACAGGGAGATACTGAGAAGTAACAGAATTCAGGTAATTACTACAGAAAGACAGGACCAGATAAGCTGCAGTAACTGTTGCTGCAGGTACCAGATAATTTGAAGAAAAAAGCAGCTATACAGGAGGTGGCGCCGAATCACATTCACGTTACCGATAGGGCAAATGGTTTCAGTCTCAATGAACAAGAATTTACAGATGCTATTGTTCTAAGGTAAGGTGAGCCAGTAGAAGGGTTGCTCTCCCAATGCGTGTGTGGTTTCTACCTATGACGTCGATCACGCCAAGGGTGCAAGAAAGGGGGTTTCATAGGCTGAGGCATGGCGAAGTAAGGGACTACAGCAAATATGTTGAAGGAAATCTGCCTGAGGTCATGGTAGAACCGACCCTTCTTCCATTGGACGGTGAGATCTTCCAACATAGGACTTCAAACACATCCTAGGTAGTGTCGACGTCAGTGCGTGAGGATTCTGGCAGCGGGACAGCGAAACCTTCTTGACATCAGATTTTTTGTCCACATGCAACTTTCTCGGTGCTGCACATAGTAGGCAGAACGACAAGATAAGGCATCGAGAAATTCAGAACGTTGATCAAAGCTTCACTCTCTAGTGTTACCATCTCTGGTGGATGGGACCAGTAAGATATTTCTATGCCAGACTTGCGGGTGATCTCCAGGAACGCAACAGCAAAGTTATGCTACAACCTGATGAGATGTCGACGGTCTTTCTCTCTCCTTGGTCGGTTTTGCTCTGCCTCAGAACAGAGCTTGCTCCCCAAAGCCGACAACAGCTGCAGATATTTTGACTATGAGGCTACAGTCACTGAATGCTGCATGAACCTGCGGCTCAACTAACTCAACACAGCCAGGATAGCTACTTATGTATTAAGTTACCTAATATTAAGGTAATAAAATGGTGGCGAAGGTGTGGCTGTTAGAGGCTGGAGGCCACATAAAAAAAAAATAGTAGTAGTAGTAGTAGTATTGTTATTATTGTTATTAGTATTATCATCATCATCATGCACAAATATATCATACACTAGACCTACTTCTCAGAGAATCATGGAACATATTCACATAAACAAAAAACATTCTCAGCGTTAACTAAACAACTTCCCAAACTCTGACCACCGCTCCCAGCTGTAACAAACACTGGCAAGTATAATGTTACTTTTGGATGTAACTCTGACGAGGA
>NW_024717649.1:5000-42500 GCF_018991925.1 Homarus americanus | reverse complement strand
CCTCTCCTCCTCCTAACTACCCTCTCCTCCTCCTAACTACCTCTCCCCCTCCTAGCCCTGCCCCTCTCCTCCTCCTAACTACCCCCCTCTCCTCCTAACCTCCACCTCTCCTCCTCCCAAACCCCCCCCTCTCCTCCTCCCTAACTACCCCTCTCCTCCTCCTAACCTCCCCTCTCCTCCTCCCAAACCTGCCCCTCTCCTCCTCACCCCCCTCTCCTCCTCCCTAACCTCCCCCTCTCTCCTCCCTCCCTCCCTACCCCCTCTCCTCCTCCTAGCCTCCCCCTCTCCTCCTCCAAACCTGCCCCTCTTCTCCTCCCTAACTACCTCCCTCTCCCTCCCTCCAAGCCTCCCCCCTCCTCCTCTCCCTCCCCTCCCTCCTCCTAACATCCCCTCTCCTCCTCCCTAGCTACCCCCCTCTCCTCCCTCCCCTAACCTCCCCTCTCCTCCTCCCGACCTCCCCTCTCCTCCCCCTCCACCTCTCCTCCTCCAAACCTGCCCTCTCCTCCTCCAAACCTGCCCCTCTCCTCCTCCAAGCCTGCCCCTCTCCTCCTCCAAGCCTGCCCTCTCCTCCTCCCTAACTCTGCTCTCCTCCTCTAACCTACCCCTCTCCTCTTCCCTATCCTCCCCCCTCTCCTCAAACCTGCCCCTCTCCTCCCAACATCCCCCCTCCTCCTTCAAACTGCCTCTCCTCCTCCAAACCTCCCCCTCTCCTCCTCCCAAACCTGCCCCTCTCCTTCTCAAGCCTCCCCCTCTCCTCCTCCAAACCTGCCCCTCTCCTCCTCCCCTAACCTCCCCCTCTCCTCTTCCCCTGTCCCCTCTCTTCCTCCCAACCTGTCCCTCTCTTCCAAACCACCCCCACTCCTCCTCCTAACCTCCTCTCCTCCCAAACCTGCCCCTCTCCTCTTCCCACTTCTCCTCTCCTCCCTTCTAACCTCCCCTCTCCTCCTTCAAACCTGCCCCTCTCATCCTCCAAACCTCCCCTCTCCTCCTCCCAGACCTGCCCTCTCCTCCTCCAGACCTCCCCTCTCCTCCTCCAAACCTGCCCCTCTCCTCTTCCAACCCACCCCTCTCCTCCTCCTAACCTCCCCTCCTCCTCCAAAGCCTGCCTCTCCTCCTCCTAACCTCCCCTCTCCTCCTCCAAACCTGCCCCTCTCCTCCTCCAAACTTCCCCCTCTCCTCCTCCAAACCTGCCCCTCCTCCTCCAAACCTGCCCCTCTCCTCCTCCAAACCTGCCCCTCTCCTCCTCCTAACCCCCCTCTCCTCCTCCTAACCTACCCCTCTCCTCTTCTATCCTCCCCCCTCTCCTCCTCCCAACCTGCCTCTCCTCCTCAAACCTCCCCTCTCCTCCTCCCAAACCTGCCCCTCTCCTCCTCCAAGCTTCCCCCTCTCCTCTTCTGCTCCCCCTCTCTTCCTCCCAAACCTGCCCTCTCCTCTTCCAAGCCCTCTTCTCCTCTGCCTCCCCCTCCTCCTCTAACCTCCCCTCTCCTCCTCCAAACCTGCCACTCTCCTCCTCCAAACCTCCCCCCCTCTCCTCTCCAAACCTCCCTCTCCTCCTCCAAACGTGCCCCTCTTCTCCTCCCAAACCTCCCCTCTCCTCCTCCAAACCTCCCCTCTCCTCCTCCTAACCTCCCCTCTCCTCCTCCACCAGCCCTCTTCTCCTCCACACCCCCTCTCCTCCTCCTAACCTCCCCTCTCCTCCTCCCAAACCTGCCCTCTCCTCCTCCAAACCCCCTCTCCTCCTCCAAACCTGCCCTCTCCTCCTCCAACCCCTGCCTCTCCTCCTCCCTAACTACCCCCCTCTCCTCCTCTAACCTACCCCTCTCCTCTCCTAACCTCCACCTCTCCTCCTAACTTCTACCCCCTCTCCTCCTCCTAACCTCCCCTCTCCTCCTCCAAACCTGCCCTCTCCTCCTCCTAACTACCCCTCTCCTCCTCCTAACCCCCCCTCTCCTCCTCCACCCCCTCCCTCCTTCCTCCCCTCCTCCTCCCACCCCTCTCCTCCTCCAAACCTCCCCCCTCCTCCTCCTCCTAACTACCCCCTCCTCCTCCCAACCTCCCCCCTCCTCCTCCAAACCTGCCCCTCTCTCCTCCAAACCTGCCCTCTCCTCCTCCTAACCTCCCTCCCTCCTCCTAACTACCCCCCCTCTCCTCCTCCCTAACTCCACCTCTCCTCCTCCAAACCTCCCCTCTCCTCCTCCTAACCTCCCTCTCCTCCTCCTCCTAACATCCCCCTCCTCCTAACTACCCCCTCCTCCTCCTAACCCTCCCCTCCTCCTCCAAACCTCCCCCCCTCCTCCTAACCTCCACCTCCTCCTCCAAACCTGCCCTCTCCTCCAACCTCCCCCTCTCCACTCCTCTCCTCCAAACCTGCCCTCTCTCCTCCAAACCAGCCCCTCTTCTCCTCCTAACCTCCCCTCTCCTCCTCCTCCTAACCTCCCCTCTCCTCCTCCTAACCTCCCCTCTCCTCCTCCCTCAAACCTGCCCCTCTCCTCCAACCTCCCCCTCCTCCTCCAAGCCTCCCCTCTCCTCCTCCCAAACCTGCCCCTCTTCTCCTCCAAACCTCCCTCCTCCTCCTAACCTCCCCCTCCTCCTCCTAACCTCCCCTCCTCCTCCAAACCAGCCTCTCTTCTCCCAAACCTCTCCCTCCTCCTAACCTGCCCCTCTCCTCCTCCAAACTTCCCTCCTCCCAAACCTGCCCCTCCTCCTCCAAACCTGCCCCCTCCTCCTCCAAACCTGTCCTCCTAACTACCCCTCTCCTCCTAACCTACCCCTCTCCTCCTCCTAACCTCCACCTCTCCTCCTCCTAACTACCCCTCCTCCTAACCTCCCCCTCTCCTCCTCCTCCTAACCACCCCTCCTCCTCCTACCTACCCCTCCTCCTCCTAACTCCTCCCCCTCTCCTCCCCTAACCTCCACCTCTCCTCCTCCTCCAAACCTCCCCCCTCCTCCTCCTAACTACCCCCTCCTCCTAACCCCTCCACCTCTCCTCCTCCAAACCTGTCCCTCTCCTCCTCCAAACCTGCCCCTCTCCTCCTCCTAACCTCCCCTCTCTCCCTCCTAACTACCCTCTCCTCCTCCTAACCTCCACCTCTCCTCCTCCAAACCTGCCCCTCCTCCTCCCAGTACCCCTCTCCTCCTCCAAACCTCCCCCCTCTCCTCCTCCCAACCTCCCCTCTCCTCCTCCTAACATCCCCCTCTCCTCCTCCCATCTACCCCTCTCCTCCTCCTAACCTCCCCTCTCCTCCTCCAAACCTCCCTCCTCCTAACCTCCACCTCCTCCCAAACCTGCCCCTCCTCCTCCCTAAACCTCCCCTCCTCCTCCAAACCTCCTCCCCTCTTCTCCTCCTAACCTCCTCTCCTCCTAACCTCTCCTCCTCCAAACCTGCCCCTCCTCCTCCAAACCTCCCTCCTCCTCCTAAACTCCCTCTTCCTCCAAACCAGCCCCTCTCCTCCAAACCTCCCCTCTCCCTCCAAACCTCCCCCTCCTCCTCCAAACCTGCCCCTCTCCTCCTCCAACTCCCCCTCTCCTCCTCCAAACTCACCTCTCCTCCTCCAACCTCCCCTCCTCCTCCAAACCTGCCCCCTCCTCCTCCAAACCAGCCCCTCTTCTCCTAACCTCCCCTCCTCTCCTCCTAACCTCCCCTCTCCTCCTCCCAACCTCCCCTCTCCTCCTCCAAACCTGCCCCTCTCCTCCTCCAAACCTCCCCTCTCCACCTCCAAATCCCCCTCCTCCTCCAAACCTGCCCGTCTTCTCCTCCAAACCTCCCCCCTCCTCCTCCTAACCTCCCCCTCTCCTCCCTCCCTAACCTCCTCTCCTCCTCCAAACCAGCCCCCTCTCCTCCTCCAAACCAGCCTCTTCTCCTCCAACCTCCCCCTCTCCTCCTCCAAACCTCCCCTCTTCTCCTCCAAACCTGCCCCTCTCCTCCTCCTAACCCCACCCCTCTCCTCCCTCCTAACCTCCCTTTCCTCCTCCTAACCTCCCCCTCTTTGCTCCAAACCTACCCCCTCCTCTTCCTATCCTCCCCTCTTCCTCCTAACCTCCCCTCTTGCTCCAAACCTGCCCCTCTCCTCCTCCTAACCTCCCCTCTCCTCTTCCTATCCTCCCCTCTCCTCCCTCTTAACCTCCCCCCTCCTCCTCCCTAACCTCCCCTATCCTCTTCCTAACCTCCCCTCTCCTCCTCCTAACCTACCCCCTCTCCTCTTCCTTCTCCTCCCCTCTCCTCCTAACTCCTCTCCCTCTCCTCCTCCAAACCTACCCCTCTCCTCTCTTCTCCTATCCTCCCCTCTCCTCCTCCTAACCTCCTCCCCCTCTCTTGCTCAAACCTGCCCCTCCTCCTCCAACCTGCCCCTCTCCTCCTCCTAACCTCCCCCTCTCCTCCTCCTAATCCCCTATCCTCTTCCTAACCTCCCTCTTCTCCTCCAAACCTACCCCTCTCCCTCTCCTATCCTACCCCCTCTCTTCGTATCCTCCCCTCTCCTCCTAACCACCCTCTCTTGCTCAAACCTGCCCCTCTCCTCCTCCAAACCTGCCCCTCTCCTCCTCCTAACCTCCCCCTCTCCTCCTCCCTCCTAACCTCCCCTATCCTCTTCCTAACCCTCCCTCTTCTCCTCCAAACCCCACTCCCTCCTCTTCCTATCCTCCCTCTCTTCAGTCCTCCTCCTCCAAACCTCCCCCCCCTCACCCTGTTTTACTCACTCTCTCACCAAACACAAAACAAAAGCAAGTGTCTCACCTGGGTCACACCCGCCACAACCCCCCCACCAACTCAGTGAGAAATACTTGAGAAAAACTGTACTTGTCATTAATATAATACCTGGAGAGGAGAAGGAGAAGTTGAAGCAGAGAAGAGACAGGAGGTCTGACAGATGTGTGTGTGTGTGGATGCTGAACTATGCAGGTAGATGGAAATAAATTATCAAACTAGACAAACAGATGAATAACACGTTATTGACTCTGAAGATAAACACCTCCTTCCACACACAACCCGCAGCTACCAAACAGGGAGGTACTACCGCCTGGGAAGATATTGGAAGCATAATGTGTTGTCTATGGTAGACCCTGCTGCCATATGGCATCACGAAAATTGTGACCAAGTCCCAGGTTGCTGATCTGACTTTCTGCCTCATTTACACACAATTGCAGGGTCTCAATTGTTTCTCTTACTTTGAAAACACAACATACAGTACATATATTGTTTCTCACTTTTTTCATTTTGTATTTCATTATATAATTATATTTATATACATATTACACTTTCGCACCTCTGAGGCCCGATGGTCAGTGACCTGTTCCCGGGTGAGCTAATCCCCGCCTCCCACCCGAAAACAAAAACAAAAACAAACACAAACACACCCTTACACAAACACCCCTGCCTACACCCCATTACACAAATACCCCCCTCACATATTCACACCCGTCCCTACACCCTACACAAACACCCCTGCCTACACCCCATTACACAAATACCCCCCTCACATATTCACACCCGTCCCTACACCCCTTACACAAACACCCCTCCCTTACACAAACACCCCCCAACAATAAGAGCTAGTAGAGGCTGCAGGTTGGACCATTATACACGCCTATATCCTGGTGGTGATCCCAACAGCCCATTACTTAAGGCAAGTATCTGTACATCATGCAGAGAGCCGCCTGTGCATGTCTTCCGTCTTCATTTACTTCACATTCCTCCTGCCTCACCTTCCACCTGCTGTCGTGTCTGGAGGCTACGAGACATTCTATTTAAGTACAGCCAGTGAGAGATAGATGGGTGAGAGATAGTTTGTTTTAAGTACAGGTAAGGGAGAGAGAGATGGGTGAGAGATAGTTTGTTTTAAGTACAGGTAAGGGAGAGATAGGTGAGAGATATATGGATGAGAGAAAGATGGGTGAGAGATAGTTTGTTTTAAGTACAGGTAAGGAGAGATAGATGGGTGAGAGATAGTTTGTTTTATGTACAGGTAAGGGAGAGATGGGTGAGAGATAGAGGGTGCTTTTATATACAGAGAGAGAGAGAGAGAGAGAGATAAAAGACACTGAGATAATTTAAAACATAATCAACTAAACTGAGATACTGTCACACTGAGAAACCCTTTAATCACATACACTAGAAGAGACTTTGAGAGATAAAACAGAGATAACCAAAACTGATACAAACACGGAGAGATAGAGATAACACCAACCAGCGAAAACAAAACAAAAACTCCACACACCAAGAGACTCAAGAGAGACAATATCAGACGATGAAAAATACTACAACATTTTTTACCTGTTACGTTTGTCTACAGAGTTACATTATATAACAGTATGTATGTGAGAACTCCAGGTGACAAGAGACTAGCCGTCATCTATCTTTAATATGTCAAGAGACAGTACTCCAAGATCGTGCCCAACTGATCGTAATTTTCAAGCATTTTATTTTTTTACTTTTTATTTATTTATTTTTCATTCACCTCAGTTTCTCGTCTAGTTCGGGAATTTAAGTCCTTGTGTATAAATTCCGACACAGTATTTTGCTTCAGTCTGATCAAAGATTGAAAGGTTTTGTAAAATGGCAACGATTAATACTAAGTGTTATAAAAAATGTCTACATCAAATGCCATTAAATTTACAACGTGGAAATACATTAATGCAAAAATTTTTAAGCGAATAGGAATCTATCTATCTATCTATCTATCTATCTATCTATCTATCTATCTATCTATCTATCTATCTATCTATCTATCTATCTATCTATCTATCTATCAATCAATCAATCAATCAATCAATCAATCAATCAATCAATCAATCAATCAATCTATCAATCTATCAATCTATCTATCTATCTATCTATCTATCTATCTATCTATCTATCTATCTATCTATCTGCCTCGTAACATTTTGCAAAAAACACAAAGGAAGGAAGGAAGGAGAAGGAAGGAAGGAAGGAAGGAAGGAAGGAAGGAAGGAAGGAAGGAAGAAGGAAGGAAGGAAGAAAGGAAAGAGAGAAGAAGAGAAGAGAGAGAGAGAGAGAGAACACGAGATCTCTCATAATTCTAGAGAGGGTTCAGGTTGTGGGTTGTGACCACCTGTGTTATGAAGGTAAGTCAACATCTAATTATTGATTAACCTGTCTGACCTCCTTCCTCCCCCACACCTGGAGCTCAAGCCACGACAACACTCTCCCTCACACTACAACACCCACCCACACACTACAACACTCTCCTCACACTACAACACCCTCCCTCACACTACAACACCTCCCTCACACTACAACACCTCTCACACTACAACACCCTCCCTCACACTACAACACCCTTCCTCACACTACAACACCCTCTCTAACACTACAACACCCTCCCTCACACTACAACCCCTCCCTCACACTACAACACTCTCCATCACACTACAACACCCTCCCCCACACTACAACACCCCCTCACACTACAACACTCTCCTCACACTACAACACCTCCTCACACTGCAACACCCTCCCTCACGCTAAAGCACCTTCCCCACACTACAACATTCTCCCTCACACTGCAACACTCCTCACACTACAACACCACACTGCAACACCTCCTCACACTACAACACCTTCCCCCACACTACAACATTCTCCTCACACTGCAACATTCTCCTCACACTGCAACACTCCCTCACACTACAACACCCTTCCTCCCACTACAACACCTCCCTCCCACTACAACACCCCTCCTCACACTACAACACCCTTCCTCACACTACAACACCCTCCTCACACTACAACACCCTCCCTCACACTACAACACCCTCCCTCACACTACAACACCTCCCTCACACTACAACACTCTCACACCACAACACCCCCTCACACTGCAACACTCTCCTCACACTAAAACCCCTCACACTACAACACTCTCCCTCACACTACAACCCCCTCCCTCACACTAAAACACCTCCCTCACACTGCAACACCTCCTCACACTACAACACCCTCCTCACACTACAACACTCTCTCACACTACAACACCTTCACACTGCACACTCTCCCTCACACTACAACACCCTCACACTCACAACACTCTCCTCACACTGCAACACCCTCCTCACACTGCAACACCCTCACACCACAACACCCTCTCACACTACACAACACTCTCACACTACAACACCCTCACACTGCAACACTCTCCCTCACACTACAACACACTCACACTACAACACTCTCCCTCACACTGCAACACCTCCCTCAAGCCACAACACTCTCCCTCACACTACAAACACCTCCCTCACACTACAACTCCCTCCCTCACGCTACAGCACCTTCCCCCACACTACAACATTCTCCTCACACTGCAACACTCTCACACCAAACACCCTCACACTGCAACACCTCACACTACAACACCTTCCCCCACACTACAACATTCTCCCCTCACACTGCAACACCTCACACTACAACACCCCTCACACTACAACCCCCACCCTCACACTACAACACCTCCCCTCACACTACACACCTTCCCCTACACTACAACATCCTCCCTCACACTACAACACCTCCGTCACACTACACACCTTCCCCCACACTACAACATCCTCCTCACACTGCAACACCTCACACTACACCTCCTCACACTCACACACCTTCCCCACACCATTCTCACACTGCAACACCTTCCCTCACAACACCTCCCTCACACTACACCCTTCCTCACTACAACACCTCACCCTCCTCACACTACACACCTCCTCACACCACACCTCACACTACACACCTCCCCACCTACAACACCTCCCTCACACTACAACATTTAATGAGATAAAAAAACCTCCTAACCTAACCTAACCTAATCTAACCTAACCTAACCCACCTAACCTAACTCCAACCCAACCTAACCTAAGCCAGTTCTCTCCCTACAAGTTCATTTCTCTCCCCGAA
This sequence comes from Homarus americanus, assembly GCF_018991925.1. NCBI lineage: Eukaryota > Metazoa > Arthropoda > Malacostraca > Decapoda > Nephropidae > Homarus > Homarus americanus. The sequence goes on along the minus strand of NW_024717649.1, from coordinate 33,597 downwards.
TGTAACTTCAGTATTGGCCGAATATAAAACAATTTTCCGTAATGGTCTGGTGGTGGTGAAGATACACACACACACACACACACACACACACACACACACACACACACACACACACACACACAGTACAGTAACTGCCTCCGTCCTTCCCTGGGCAATTGAGTATCCGGAACTACAGCCCTGGAGAAGTAGATAACTGGCTCTTTGGGTAAGGAACTGGTTCTCTAGTGACTCGGCCAGGTAAGTAATCTGTTCTCTAGTAATCTTGTCTGGTAAGTAATCGGAACTCTAGTAATATGGCCAGATAATTAATCGGTTCTCTAGTACTCTGGCCAGGTATGTAATCGGATCTCTAGAACTCTGGTCAGGTAGGCTGATAGTTCTTTAAAAATTTACTCAAGAAGTAACCAGTTCTCTAGTGAGTCAATTAGATATATTTAATTACCTGATAATCCCATCAGGTGAAAAAATGCAATTTCCTAATGATGCAGGTAGATACGGCCTCTGTAATCCGATCATCTAGGATTTACGAAGGCAACTGACTCAATTAATCCACTTAGGCAGTTAGCCGGTTTATTTACAATCCGGTTACGTAAAAAAATAATGAAACCTCCATATAACGGACTTACAGTATATCTTTATGTAATCCGTTAGATAGTGTGTTTTGGATCTAAACTTTCCACATAACGGACTTTCCTCTCTATATCGTCCGTTAAATAAAGGTTTTACTAGAATGTGTCTGATAATTCACACACACACACACACACACACACACACACACACACACACACACACACACACTACATCCTTGACCACCGAAGGGTCAAGACGTACCTGGCGCCTCTCCGAGCAGCCAGGTCAACTGTTGTTGGCCCATACCAACCCCCTCCCTGAACCACTTCTCCCACCGAGATCAACAGTCTCGCAAATTACAATTTCATTTGGGGAAAGGAATGGAACCAGTGTTAAACAGAGGTGAACATTGGTGAACAGTGCTTGAGTCAGTGAGAACAACTCAACAGTAAAAGTTGTATTCAAGTTAACCTTCACACAGTGAGGTCCCAGGTACCCAGTGATAACGGCCCGTGAGACCCAACAACCGGCGATGTGTTAATCCGTCTACGATAGGAAGGCTCGGGCCACACCTCACTCATATAACACCATCTGTGAGGAATTACTACACCACGTCAAGTCCTCATAACACCATCTGTGAGGAATTACTACACCACGTGAGCCCCTCATAACACCATCTGTGAGGGAGTTACTACACCACGTCAGGTCCCCATAACACCATCTGTGAGGAATCCGTACACCACGTGATCATAACACCATCTGTGAGGGAGTTACTACACCACGTGAGCCCTCGTAACACCATCTATGAGGGAACTACCACCACGTGAGGCCCTCTATAACACCATCTAGGGAATTACTACGTGAGGCCCCTCAATAACACCCGAGGAATTACTACACCACATCAGGTCCCTCCTAACACCATCTGGGAGAGAGTTACTACACTACGTGTTTGCTGTTCAACACCTACATTAATCTGTATGTTCACTGTATGTTCCTTTACCTTTCTCTAATGAAGGCTTTTGTTAAACCACCAATGTATGTAATAAGTCATTTATGTCCAATGTATATTTTCAGCCTTCGGGCTGCAGAACTTTTTCAATAAACCGTTAATTATTATTATTATTATTATTATTACACACACACACACATATCAGGCGCTGCTCCTGCTGAGCAGCTGCCTCCCTTGGCCAATGTTCGGCCCATTCCCCAAGCTCCTCTCCCCGACCCATCCACACCACCGGGATATCAACATAATCAAAAGTGACAATTTTGTTTCGGAAAGAAGGGACCAGAACAGTGATGAACAGTGTTTCAAAGTGAATTCAGCACTAGACAATACCAGGAGAGCCATCTTCTGACCAGCGGTGTTAATCAGTCCACCCTGGGAACAACAGTGGGTCGGCTTTACACCTGACTACGAGATAACACAACACCACCTAGCAGAGAGTGAGGTACTGTGACACCACCCCACACCATACGGTGTCTCCATGACCACGTGAGGTCCTTCATATCAACACCTGAGGACGAGTCTCTATGCCACGTGAACACCACACCACCCGGTGTCTCCATGACAACGTGAGGTCCTTCATATCAACACCCGAGGACGAGTCACTATACCACGTAACATCACACCACCCGGTCATGACCACTTGAGGTCCTTCATATCAACACCTGAGGACGAGTCACTATACCACGTGAACATTACACCACACAATGTCTCCATGACCACGTGAGGTCCTTCATATCAACACCTGAGGACGAGTCACTAAACCACGTGAACACCACACCACCCGGTGTCTCCATGACCACGTGAGGTCCTTCATATCAACACCGGAGGACGAGTCACTATACCACGTGAACACCACACCACCCGGTGTCTCCATGACCACGTGAGGTCCTTCATATCAACACCTACGGACAAGTTACTGAATCATGTGGCCTATGTGACCTCACACAGTATGTTCAAATCATGTTCCTTCGTAATGAAAGCTTTTGTTAAACGACCCACCCACCCCATGTCTTTGTATGTAATAAGTCATTTTTGTCTAATGTCTATTTTCAGCCTTCAGAACCCTTTTCAATAAACCGTTAATTATTATTATTTATTATCATTACACGTACCTGGGTCATTCATTCGACACCGCTTATAGTAACTGAGATCAGCTGGTTTGTTTACACCAATTATCACAGTAATAACATGGAAAACTACCATAAAAAATAACTAATACCAAATCCTGTTCCTTTCTGTTCGAGTGTATTTGGAAGCCACAGGTGTAACGACAGGTAATGAATACAGGTAACCAACGGAACACAAAACACAAAATTAAATTCATTCATGTTTCCTCTTGCAGTACCTGCAGACGGGAATTTATCATATAAAGATTTAAGTCTTTTCATGTTTTTTTTCCGTGTGGTTACCCGACTGTGTAAACTCTTGTCTTGCATTTAAGTATCAAACATTAACTCCTACTCTGAAAGTTGGTGAAATACTTAGAGCAGCAACGTTGAAGTGATCGTGTTTCAGTGGTGGTATATACAGGACTTATGCAGTGTTTATATTATGTTTAGGAATATAGTAAAGTTTGTGTTTAAGCTCAGGTAAGAGACTTGGTTATGTTAATAGCTATGTTAACCTTGGACTATGATAGGTGTGTGTGTGTTCGCACACAGGGTGGTGAGATGCGTTTTGTCTGGCAGCATTATGTTAGTGTTAAGGTGCAAGCACTGCTTGCTCCCTCTCGGTTTCAGCTGCCGCTGCTGCCTAGCCCTCATGGCGAACAGGAAAGCAACTTGCATAGTCTTCCCTGCCAGTACACAGCCTCTTCACCATCAAGACTCCTGCAGCGCCCTCGTGGCAACAAACGGTAACTGGGTGCCTCGTGGGCCCAAGCTAGACCAGCAGGGGATCTCGGAGTAGCAGTGGGCCCCAGAGGGGCAGCGCATAGGCCCACTGGTATGTGGACACGTCCTGGCGCCTACCAGCCACCGCCCGGCTGCCTTGCGAATTAACCTTGGTAGGTATAAGGTTACGGGAGTAAACCCCGAACAAAAAATCTGCGGTGGAGCCCCGCATCAGGCAGACATGCTTACTGAGCTCCAACAAGACCCCAACGGCGGTATAGACGGAAGAGTTGACCATCATGGGAACCAAACGACTACACTGGCGGAGGAAGGCAATGGACGATGGACAGGCTACTAAGGTGAAACCCAACTAACTGGGCTATTAAGAGTCCATTGCAATCCTCTTCCCAGTCTTTGCAACATTTGTACAACTGGATCAGGAAAAGGGAGAGCTCAAGATGTGTGGTTGCAGCCTGCGCTCCTGCCTCACTACATAAAACAACTTACACGAAGCCATCATCCAGCTCATCATACCTCTCATCATCATCCAAGCCCCTATACCCCCAAAAGTCCTATGGCGACGGATGAGTGGCGACGGGGACAGGCAGAGATGACTGTCGGGAGTCTCTAGTCACAACTCTACACATGGGCAGCACAGATAAGATGGTCGTTTAGGCACTGGGCTCTAGGCAGCAGTGCAATCCGGTCCTGTCTCAGTGACTGAGCAGCCCCTCGAGGAGCCACTCTGCTCACCCTACATGAAGGGGGGGCTAGAAAAGGTGCCCTAAACATAGCCTGCCTAAAAAACCACCCAACCTGACTGGGCAACTGCACCCAGTAAGGTCATCCTTATGCGGTCGAAAAAACAATAAAAATCACAGGGAGCCATAGGGAGAAATGGACTAGGCAAGTGTAATCCCAACGGCCTACTACTCCTCAGCAGGTCTGCTGCACACAACCTCACTATCACAAGTTCAAGGGTTCGTGGCAACACCCACGACCCAAACACTGGCATCTCACTGACTACATCATTGTCAGAGAAAGAGATCGTCGAGATGTCATCACCCGTGCCATGCTTGGCTCAGACCACTGCGACACTGATCATCGGCTCGTCAGAGCCAAGCTCTCACTTCACGTTGCCCCAAAATGGCGAAGGCAGCAAGCCTCCAGAAGAGGTTTTAACGCTAAGCGTTTGGAGGATCTAGCGGTAGCACATGTTTTCAGAGAGAAGCTCGAGCATGCACTGATAAACAACCAGACAACAAACACCACCAAATCCCAGTGCCGAACGGGATAGTCTCGACACTGTCATGGCAAAAACCTGCAGAGAGACCCCGCAGACTGAAAGAATACACCAGGACTGGTTTGATGAAAATGACCCGGTAATCAATGCACTCGTTGATGATAAATGTGCTGCTTTAACCGACTGGCAGAACAACCCTCAGTCTCGGACCAAAGCTGATACCTTCCACAAGAAGAAAGCGGCGGCCCAGTGGGAACTTCGCTATCAAAAGAACGACCGGTTTAAATATAAAACATGTGAAACACAAAAATTTGCAGATCACACACAAGATGGGCGAATTTTTAAATTCCACTTAAACATTTTATGGGGCAATCACTTGTGGCTCAGCCCCCCTCCGCTCATCTGACGGTAACTCCATAATTAAAGACGATGAAGGCCTCCTGCAGCGCTGGAGAGAGCACTACCATTCACTGCTCAACCACTAACACCGAAGTGGATGTCCTGACTACCCAGCAGATCCCTCAGCTTTCAGAGCTGACCCACCTCAGCTATCCTTCATCCCTGGATGAGAAGTTACTGCCATCAAACAGATGAAAAATAAAAAAGCCTCAGGACCTGATGGAATCCTGAGCCGAGGTGTATAAAGCAGAAGGACATTTAATTACTAGCCGTCTCCACTCTCTCCTGGAAAATATAGGGAAAAGGAAGAACTCCCCCAAGCTCTTAAAGACGCCTCCATCGTCAATATTTATAAGAACAAGGGAGACCGGTCAGACTGTGGCAACGACCGTGGGATCTCGCTGCTCTCCGTAGCTGACAAGATTATTGCCCGAGTCCTCCTACAGACTTCTTCCTGAGGAGGAAAACTTCCTCCCAGAATCTTAATGTGGCTTTAGACCATCGCGTGGCACCACTGACATGATCTCTGCTGCCCATCAGATACAGGAAAAGTGCAGAGAATAGCGTCGTGACTTGTACACGGCTTTCATCGACCTTACCAAGGCCTTCGACTCAGTGAACAGGGAATCCCTTTGGTGGACCCTCAGCTGTTTGGGCTACCCACCAAAATTCATCGCCATTGTGAGACAACTCCAAGATGGCATGAGTTCTTCCCAATCCAAACAGGGGTTAAACAAGGGTGTGCACTGGCACCAACTCTCTCTTCCATTTACTTGTCTGCCTTCCTTACTCATGCCCGAGCCAATTTAGCCTGCGGGGTGGACATCGAGTACCAATACCAGGCAGGAACAAAGGCGTCGGCAGCTTCCATTACTAAGCTTCAGTATGCAGACGACTTCACCCTTGTCGCTCACACTGAACGCAACCTACAGGAGATCCTGAGCACCTACGCAGATGCGTATGCACACTTCGGCCTTGAGGTAAATGTACGTAAGACTCAAATTCTCTTTCAGCCTGCCCCTGGTTCAGTCACACCTCCACCATTCATCCAGCTTAACGGTACTACCCACTCTAATGTTACCCACTTTCGGTATCTGGGCTCCCACTTGTCCACCACCGCGGACATCGATGAAGAGATTCAGCATCAGATCAGATGTGCATCTCAAGCCTTTGGCAGACTCCGAAATCGTGTCTTTAGCTGTAGGGAGCTGAAATTATCTACAAAGTTACACATATATCGAGCAGTGGTCCTCCCCACCCTGCTATATGGCAACGAGACATGGGTCACATACAGGAGGCACATCAAAGCACTTGAAAACTTTCACCAACGTAGTCTATGTTCCATCCACCGAGTTCGCTGGGAAGACGAGAGAAGAAATGCCAGTATTCTTGCCGTCAACAACTGTACAGTAGAAGCATCGAGGCTACCATTATCCATGAATAACTACGCTGGACTGGCCATGTTACCCGCATGGACGACAGTAGAGTGCCAAAGCAGCTACTTTACAGTCACCTAACGAATAGTAAACATAACGCTCGCGGGCAACTGAAAAGGTATAAGGATAGTCTTAAGACAAACCTGAAAAAGTGCCAAATCGATCCCCTCACCTGGGAGACGATTACTCCACACCGTAACGCTTGGAGGAGCACCACACGAGAAGGTGTCAATACTTTCGAGTTAGCCCGTCTGGAAAACGAGGCAGACAAGCGTCAACGCCGGAAAGACGCTGCCGCCGCCCCTCCCCCACTAGATGTAGCCCCCCACATGTGCAACATCTATGAACGACCCTGTCGGTCCCGTATCGGCCTCTTTAGTCACTTCAGAACTCACCAACCGAGGTGACATCCTTAATAACTCATATCATTGTATCATAACTGGATGATCGTCATACTTGATTCCGAGTGACAGCAAAGTAGTAGTAGTAGTTGTAATGTGTGTGTGTGTATGTGTGTGTGTGTGTTAGTGTGAATAAGATACAAAAACTGGGGTATTATAGGTCAGTAGCAGCGGAGGACCAATGATATATCTTCACCGCCCGTAAGGTAATTACAGACCCACTCCTCTCATTCTCCTAAGTTCGTTGAGTGATTTTTTTTCTCGTAACTGCCCACCAGATTACGTCATAACCAAGGCTGGTATTCTCGACCACTGGTATGTGATTTTTGTGTCGTAAGTACTTCAGGAAACATAAGGACCAGACTCCACCAAGAGACCTAATTCTTAATGACTCTTACAGTACGTGGATATTAGCCTACGTCAGTCAGCTCTATATCTGTCTTTCCTGACTGAGTGACTGAGTGACTGACTGACTAACTGACTAACTGACTGACTGACAATATCTCATTATGATGGATTTTTTCTTCATCAAAGCGTCTCATTATTGGTACTGCCAGACGGACGAGCAACCCGCACTAAGGCAGCTATGACGAAATACACATAAATACGGTCAAGTCTGAGTTCAATATAGACGCCATTTCCTCCACCAAACAGCTTACCGTAATTAAAGCTGATGAGATATACAGTATATAAGATTAAATAAACACCAAGACTCAGAGATCTTCAAGTAATTAATCTCAAACACGAGGCTGATATAAAGAACAAGTTCCTCTGTGAAACCTCGTGCCTGGAGTCCCAAATGTGCCATGACTGTAAACCTTCCAGAACAGGTAGTGTGGTGCAGGTAGTGTGGTACAGGTAGTGTGGCACAGGTGTGGCAGTAGTGTGGCAGTAGTGTGTGTGTGTAGGTAGTGTGGTGTGTGTGGGTGTGTGTGGTGTAGGTAGTGTGTAGGTAGTGTGGTGTAGGTAGTGTGTGTGTGTGTGGTGTAGGTGGTGTGTGTGGTGTAGGTAGTGTGGGTACAGGTGTGGTGTAGGTAGTGGTGTGTAGTGGTGCAGGTAGTGTGTGTAGGTAGTGGTGCAGGTAGTGTGGTGTGTAGGTAGTGGTGTAGGTAGTGTGTGCAGGTAGTGTGGTGCAGGTAGTGTGGTGTAGGTAGTGTGGTGTAGGTAGGTGTGTAGGTAGTGTGGTGCAGGTAGTGGTAGTGTGTGTAGGTAGTGTGGTGTAGGTAGTGTGGTGTAGGTAGTGTGGTGTAGGTAGTGTGGTGTAGGAAGAAAGATGACGGAGAGATGATAATGCTATAATGAAGGAATGGGGGAGATGGAAGGAGGGGAGGGAAGGAAGAGAGGAACATAAGGAAGGAAGGAAGGAAGGAAGGAAGGAAGGAAGGAAGGGAGGGGAAGGAGGGAGAGAGGGAGGGAGGGAGGAGGAGAGACACAAGGAAGGAAGGAACACAAGGAAGGAAGGAAGGAAGGAAGGAAGGGAGGGGGGAGGAGGAGGAGGGAGGGAGGGAGGGAGGAGGAGGGAGGGAGGAGGGAGGAGGAAGAGAGGAACACAAGGAAGGAAGGAAGGAAGGAAGGAAGGAAGGAAGGAAGGAAGGAAGGGAGGAAGGAGGGAGAGAGGGACGGAGGGGAGGAGGAGAGGAACACAAGGAAGGAAGGGAGGAGGGAGGGAGGGAGGGAGGGAGGACACAAGGAAGGAATGAAGGAAGGAGAGAGAGAGAGAGAGAGAGAGAGAGAGAGAGAGAGAGCCACTGAAGCTTCTCAACTACACTCAAAAGTCGACGACCAAAGTATAGACCTCTCTCTCCTTCCGGCAAAACCAATTACATCCGTCCGCCCACTAGTTACGACAACCAAAGCACTCCAGCCGGCGTCTACTCCACACCTATCCCTCCCTCACCCAATTCTTCCCTCCATCTCCCCTCACCCAATTCTTCCCTCCATCTCCCTCACCCAATTCTTCCCTCCATCTCCCTTCACTAATTCTTCCCTCCACCTCTCCTCACCCAATCATTCCTCCATCTCCCTCACCCAATTCTTCCATCTCCCCTCACCCAATTCTTCCCTCCATCTCCTCACTCAATTCATCCCTCCATCTCCCCTCACCAATTTCCATTCCACCTTTCTCCATTCCTCTATCCTTCCATCATTTCTTCCCACCCCCCTCTCAACATCTCCCCTTCCCCCTCTCCCCACTGCAAAGCTCCTCACACGATCGATTTCATGCAATTGCCTGCCTCTCGCGATAACTATCCCATTACTCATTTTACTCAGCGAATAAATACACCTGTCACACGTACAGATAGTTACATCAAATCACATGTAATGGACGATAAAGTGGGTATATGTCCGTATGTAAATAATGGGGTTCCCTTTAATCTCCATTAGCGTTTAAGTGAAGTGTTATTGGAAATGGTTGTGTTCTGATAGTTTAAATGGTTTAAGTTATAGTGAAAGGAGGAAGTGTCTGGGAGTTATTGTTCAGGCCTAAATTTACCCTTTTTTGGGGGTGTGGTGGTGGGGGGGGTGTGGGAGGTGGGGGGAGGTGGGAGGTGGTGGAGGTGGAGGGGGGTGGAGGTGGGGGAGGTGGGAGGTGGGGGAGGTGTGGAGGTGGGGGAGGTGGAGGTGGGGGAGGTGGAGGTGGGGAGTGTGAAGGTGGGTGGTGGAGGTGGGGGAGGAATTACTTAAGGAAGAAAAAATGAGAGAAGAACAAGAACAAAAACGAGATGATGAAGAACAAGAACAATTACAAAAAACAAGAAAGACAACGAGAACAACCACAAGAAATAGATGAAACAACCACAACAAAACAATCACTACAACAACCACAATAGCAGCATTAAAATAAATCACAAACCAATAAACATAGTGGTTGTCCATCGTGTGTGTGGGAGAGGCTGGTCGGCACCTTTAAAGCCACCTGGGCGGTAATTGAAGGTGTAGAAACCCTCGGCTACACCACCACTGTAACACCTTAAATTAACCGAGTGTATCACCTGGAGAAACCCTGAAAGACCGGGCATCTCCCCAACTACACTGGCTAAACATTACTCAGGAAGATTACTTACTAAACTATTAACTCCTAGGTTGAGGTAGATAGAGTTAGAGATACACAGAGTAAATGAAAAAAAACCTCATACGCCCGCCAATGCTGTTCATAATTGAGAGATGCCGAGTAGTATCCCACATTATCGTACAGTAATGATAAACAAATTGATATTAACAGGTAAAAAATACAAAAGTATACATTGTACCTGTAATATGAACACAAAGGTTAATGATTATAATACACATGATTGAAGAAACTAGATACAGATGTACTTAAGCAATAGAGAAAATATATCAAGTTAATTTACATCTTACACACCTGAGATACGAGAAGTTGAATCAATCTTTGAATCCCTCCTCCCTCCCTCCCTCCCCTTGGATTTTAAGTAAAGGTGACGGTGAGGATCATTTAGTGTGACGGTAGCTGATGATTTTAGTGTGACGGTGGGGGTAATTTTAATTTAGTGTGACGGTGGTAAATAATTTAGTGTGACGGTGGGGATAATTTAGTGTGACGGTAGTGTGACGCATGATGTTCCTATAACCCCTTGTCACCCAATGTTCTGTTCACATTATTTTCCATTTCGTTCCGGTCAAGACAAGACGATCAATACCTCACTTTTATTCACTACTTCTCTATCTTTATCATTTTACGCATCATTTCTTTCTTCACTTTCATTCATTTCTATCAATTCTTCATTCAACGCTTCAATATTTCTATAATTATTCATCCCTGTCCTTAACCCTGTAGAAAACGGTACTAAATCAACACAGAAAACGGAATTAAATCAACACAGAAAACGGAATTAAATCAACATAGAAAACGGAATTAAATCAACATAGAAAACGGAATCAAATCAACATAGAAAACGGAATTAAATCAACATAGAAAACGGAATTAAATCAACATAGAAAACGGAATTAAATCAACACAGAAAACGGAATTAAATCAACACAGAAAACGGAATTAAATCAACATAGAAAACGGAATTAAACCAACATAGAAAACGCTCTATACTTTCACGTAGTTCAGCATCGCGCCGCCAGGGGTCTGTGTTATTTTCAAAGTCTCTCTCTCTGTAACAAGATTAAATAAGAGAGGGTAAGAGGCTACGTCCTTGACTCACTCCACTCTTTATTATCAAAGGATCGCGTTAATCTTGTTCGCTGCTCAGTGTTCATTCCTCGTTGGGGTGATGTGTTTAAATTTAATAATAGGATTTAAACATTGTCAAAGAGAATTCCTGGGTTTTCATTGGTTCATTCGTGGGTCTAGAATTAAAATGTATAGCGCTAGAGACAGACGGACAGACAGACAGGCATAGATATATACACAAATACACTCACACATACACACACAGCCAGCACCCCACACACATGCACACAAACACACCTACTCAAACACACGTACCAGCCAACACCCCCTCCTCCTCCACACACACACACACACACACAATAAATAACACACACCCCACCTCCTCAACACGATGTAATTTAGCGGACAAAAGCGGCAACTATCTTCGGGTCGGTAAGTTTTCTAAACGAACTCGATACGAAAAGTTTTATTCATTACAAAACTTATATATACTTTTAACCAGGAATATTGGATGTTGCAGAGAATAAATGGCAAAGAGAAAAAAACATCTATATCTACTTTATATTAGCTATTTTTAAACGTTATATAATATAGGTAATCAACAAAAACTGTGATACAGTAAATGTATATAATAATATACTAATATATTAATGTAATAAATTATATATAAACTATAATATACGCAGCTTATTTCTAGATTATTATAAAAATTAAAAACATAGGTATGAAGATAATAATAATAATAATAATAATAATAATAATAATAATAATAATAATAATAATAATAATGAATAATAATGAATAATAATAATAATAATAATAATAATAATAATAATAATAATAATAATAATAATAATAAATAATAATTATACCATAAAACTATAAGCAATGGTATTAAAGAGCTATAACTGATAATTATAACCTAACTATAATTTAACATAACTACAACATAATATAATTCACAGTTCTTGCTAAAGACATTGTTAATCACGAAAGCTGATTAAACACTTTTTCCGGGAATATTTATATTTAAGATGATAAACAAAGCGAGAATAAGCCTCACCGAGAGAGAGAGAGAGAGAGAGAGAGAGAGAGAGAGAGAGAGAGAGAGAGAGAGAGAGAGCCTCACCCACTCTCTCATACGTTAATAACTACACCAGGGCATTACAAGAGCCCCCTCGCTTCATCACACACACTCCCGGACCTCCTGTTTGTTTACCTGTGTATTTGTGAGTTAAATCGTTTTTGTTTGTTTACGGTTGTGGATGTTACTCTTAACCCGAGTCAGCTGGGCAATGGTGTAGATGTTTGACTAGACGTGAGCAGTGACCCGTAACGTGTTGTGTTGTGTTCCCCCCTGGGCTTTGATGTGCTGGTCAAAGAGGTAGAGTTATAGCTGCAGGTGTTGGCCCAGGTGTCCTCTCCTACACAACAAATCCATGCACGATTCACCGACCCTGTTTATACTCCAGCATCTTCATGGACCCTGTCACATGTCGCAGGGATAAGGAGGTGAGGAAGGAGGAAGAGAGTAGGGGAGGAAGAGAGTAGGGGAGGAAGAGTGGGGGAGGAGGAGGGGTGGCAGCAGCATAGCAGAAAGCCTTGGAGAAGTGTGCTGCCTTTGGGGGAAACACATACACATACACACACAGCGCACACACACACACACACACACACACACACACACACACACACACACACACAAATACTATCAATTCTGATGGTTAGGCGCTGGATTGTGTGAACCTTGATAACGAAGCGAACCATCGTACCAGAACACACATTTATTACGGTGGTGAGTGATTGATTGATTGTCAGTAAATGAATGAAGGTAGGGGGGGGGAGATCTGCTTAGCGGCCACCGTAGACTATAGGAACAAATGAACCTAAAAACACAACACACTAGGCTATCGTCTTCCCTGTTATTCTGACTTTTATTTCAGCGTGTCTTAGTTTAGAAACAATAAAATGTGATCGTATATGCTATTAAGATATAATTTTACCTGTGCTATTACTTTGGTTACGACAGGTGTAACTCATTAACATCTTCAACCTTGGATGAAGAAATACGAAATGTTTTATTGTTTATTCGTCAGCGTGTAACATTGGTTAACTCTCGCTGGATACGTTAATAATGATTACATTATTATCAACGAGGAACATTGCGTTAAGAGTTGTGTTAATAATATCTTGTTGATAAGGTGCCTCCCTAAGTTGGTAATATGTGAGTAAGACGCCCGTGTAGTCTCGTTATAACTTATCGGTGATACAGTGACCGTCACTCACAACAGGCGACTGATCTGTTCTCTGCCGCGAGTCAACAACACAGGACCGTCACTACCTGTCCTCTGGTTCAGGTCACCTGGGTGCTGTCCAGGTGTGTCTGGGAAGTCTAAAGGTGCTACACTGATCACCCCAACACTCTATCCTACCTCTCAGTGCTGACAGTCTCGCTCTGATCTCTCCTGACGGAGTTGTTGAAGGTCCACTGGAAGGTGACGTTAGCGGGGTCGGCGTCCACAGCGCAGGTGATGTTAGTCAGCTCGTGGATGGCCACGCCGCGCAGTGCGGGGGGGACGGCGCACCTCGGCGCATCTGAGGAGAAATATAACACGTTAGGCTAAATGTACTTAATGGTTTCTCTCTTTTATTTACATACATTTATACATGAGTTATGAGTGTGACGGCTGAATGGATGGATATACCATTCCTCTCTTATTCTAAGAGTCACTGTTCATGCCCCGGGTACATCCAAGTTCACCCTGCTGTTACGTCACAGTGGCTGTTATATCCATCTCACATAAACACACACACCCCCGGGCTTTCTGCTCTCAAGTAAATACGTTTGTGGACGTTTAGGAGTATGTATCTACGCCTTAAGTGGCATCAGCTGTACCTGTCTCTCGTTACGTCTCCTGTCTCTCACAATCACTTTACAATCCCCTACAATCAGCACAATCCTTCACAGTCACTCTACAATCAACGACATCGTGGAAGTCTCCATCCCAGTACTCGCTTATAATTATTGAAACCATCAATATAAAGTTGTCACACCCGTCAGCGGCCTCACCACCATGCACGACACGGACACCTCCCATTAAAACACCATCGCCATTATGCGGAAATGCAAATAAGTGAGACCAGCGGCGTGTGTCATCAACTGTAAATTACTCCTCAGGTTAACTCTCACCTCGGAATCATTATCAAGAGGCGACGAGGCAACGAGGTGCTGAGGTGGGATTTTAGTACCGGACTAACCTCCTACTCTTCCCCCTACCCTCACCCCCTATCCCCTTGTTCCACCTTAATACAACCCATGTACTGATTCCCTCACTTATCAGATTAATGTATATCAACTCCACTTTAAAACATGCATATACTATCATATAATTGTAAATAAAGTAAATAAATAAATAAATAAATAAAGAAGTGATAACTGTGGTAACATTCTGATATGTTCTTATTACCACCATGCTATTGTACTATTCCAGATGATACTAAATGTTACATAATACTTCCTTGGGATAAAACTAATGTACAGTATATATCAGGTGGTTGAGCCATGTTAATATTGTTAGTACTGTATTAGCAACTCTGTATCTGTATTTTTCCTGGCTAAATAAACTGTTTCAATATCAATTGCTTCACTCCTACACCTCCCCTTCCCCTCCCCCTATCCATAACCCCTACCCCATCTCCCCCCCTCTACCCTCCCCCTCGTTCCCTTTCCCATTACGAGGTCATGAATACAGTTTAGGTAACATTAGTAGGTAAGGGGAGCCACAATTCCTGCTCAGCCTCTCTCACCCCCCCAAAAAAAAATGTTTATAACGTGAGTGGAAAGTCCGTTAGTTGTCGTTGTTATTGTGGAATATGTCCGAGTGTCTGTGAGTTGGGTTGTGATCTGATTACTGAGGACCGACCCGGAGGTTAGTTCTCGGGAGGCTGTGATGATAAGAGGAAGTTGGTTGTGGTCGGTCGGTCGGTCGGTCGGTCTCTGTTCAGCCCTGTCGGTCTGTCGGTCGGTCGGTCTCTCTCTCTCTCTCTCACCTCCTATCCTTTCTCTCAAACTACATTCCCCTCTCTCTTTCCCCCCTTCCCCTCCGAGAATTGGAACTGTGTCGAATGTGAGTGTGTGTATGTTCCACACAATCAAGGTAATTATCAAAACATTTAAATTCCCACAAAGATAATAATTTCCCCAACTGTGTAACAAAATAAACATTCAACAACATTCTTCAACATTCTTCAACATTCAACAACATTCAACAACATTCTTCAACATTCTTCAACATTCAACAACATTCTTCAACATTCTTCAACATTCAACAACATTCAACAACATTCTTCAACATTCTTCAACATTCAACAACATTCAACAACATTCTTCAACATTCAACTCAACTTGAACAAAAAACTAATATTGATAAACATGTTTCATTAATACATTGTTTTATTTAGTAACAACTAATTTCCAAGAATTACTGTTATTTCTTTCTCTACGATTTACAACTGGCGAAAGTAGTTATGACACTTTCCCGGCAGTAGTCGTTAATAACACAGACATACATGTTCACACAGTATAAACCTTGAATCAGTATTTATTAGCATAAAATAAAACGGATTTAATGTTTCTATTAAAATATTTGGGCATGTTTATTGTTATATTTGTCCTCCGTGTGTGTGTAGTGGTGATGATTTATCTTACTGAAACTACCACACACACACACACACACACACACACACACACACACACACACACACACACACACACACACACACACACACACACACACACTTCTACTCGTGTACAGATTTAAAGCATAATTGAAATATAATAAATAAATATGGTTATATTGAACACTGGGTGGTGGAGGGGGCAGGGCTGGGTGGCAGGTGGGGGGCGGGGGAGCTACTAATGGCCCGGTCTAATACATTGTCGTGCGCGAGTTAAAATTGTATCAAAATACATTACGAAGAATTTATTTTGTAGCGGTTTTCGATTGTCACGATTCTTGAGCGAGATATAAACGGTTTAATGTTGGCGAATTGTAAACACTACATCATGAGGCGGAGGAGTTGTTGGCTTAAAATTTGCACGTATTGGTTTCTGATATAGATGTGGGTTATATATTTATGTAATGTGTGGCAGCAACACAACGACGGCCAAAGTGAATATAAATTAAAAATAAAACCTTTTACCAAAAAAACCCAGTTAGATCAGAAAAAGGCGGTTTTGGGATTAACTTAACATAGCTAACTAAACTATACATATTTTTGTAACTTCTGTTGGGATAATTTTTTTTTTCCTTTGGTGTAAAATTAAGTAAGGTATATATTTTTTTTCTTTAAACCCTGTGACGTGTTATGGGGTCTTAGAGCAACTGGTTCCATGGGATTTTGATGTTTTTGTCGAATTCTCAGTTGGATGGAGATCTTGGTGGGTTAAGTCCATGTTGATTTATGTATTTAACCCCTTGAGTATAATGACAGTCCCCTGGGTATGATGATTTAACCCCTTAAGTACGATGATTTAATCACTTGAGTACAATGATTTAATCACTTGAGTACAATGATTTAACCTCTGGAATACGATGATATAATCCTCTGGGTATAAAAATCTAACCCCTTGAGTACGATGACAAACAGTCAAGTATAATGAATAACTAATAAACACAATAACTTAACCCCTCAAGTAGCATACCTTAACCCTTTTAAATATGACGACCTGTGCCCTCAAGAACGAACATTATACACACGAGGCTTAATCATCACACTCAAATGGATAAGCACTTCAACTCCGAGTGTCTTAAAGCATCGTTCACTTACTCTTACTCACTACACTAGACACGTGAAAAATTAAGAAACAAATAAGATTAAAAATGGCAGTGTTATCTTAATTAACAAAGGTGTTGAATCAGTCAGGTAGGGTGTGTGTTATTCTCTACTCTAGGTATTAACTTTTTTTCAATAATAAGACAGGCACCAATGCATTAATTAGTACAGGTAAGGGTCCACATCAAGGCAGGTGAGAGGAGAGTTCAGGTGAATAGATTATTTTGTGCATCTTTTAATAGTTTTCATGTGATGTTGGGTTAGGTTCATATGTTCAAGTGTGTGCGTGTGTGTGTGTGTGTGTGTGTGTGTGTGTGTGTGTGTGTGTGTGTGTGTGTGTGTGAGCTACGTTTTCCTGCTACTCTATATTGACCTTAAGACAGATCGACACTCCAATATATCAACAGAGTGACTGCCAAGAAGGGGTCACCTGCAAGCTGACCTCTATCAATGATAAGGTGTGAAGGAAGGTAAGGGTAAGGTGTGAGGGTAAGGTGTGAGGGTAAGGTGTGAAGGTAAGGTGTGACGATAAGGTGTGAGGGTGGGTTTGAGGTAAAGTGTGAGGGTAAGGTGTGAGGTAAGGTATCAGGTGTGAAGGTAAGGGTGAGGTAAGGTGTGAAGGTAAGGTGTGAGGGTAAGGTGTGGGATAAGGTGTGGGGTAAGGTGGAGGGTGAGGGTAAGGTGTGAGTGCAGGTGTGAGGGTATGTGTGAGGTAAGGATCAGGGTAGGGTGTGAGGGTGTGAAGGTGAGGGTGACAGGTGAGGGGTGAGGGTTGACGTAATGAGGTAAAGTGTGAGGGTAAGGTGTGAGGGTATGTGACGGGTGTGAGGGTAAGTGAGGGTGTGAGGGTAAGGTGAGTGTGGGAGGGTAAGGTATAGGGGTAAGGTGTGAGGGGTAAGTGTATCAGGGTAAGGTATCAGGTAAGGTTTGAGTAAGGTGGAGGGTGAGGGTAAGGTGTGAGGGTATCAGGGTAAAGGTAAGGTGAGTGGTAAGGTAACAGGATAAGTATCAGGGAGGTGTGAGGGTAAGTATCAGGGTATCAGGTAAGGTGAGGGTAAGGTAAGGTATCAGGGTGAGTGGTGTGGTATCAGGGTGGTGTGACAGGTGTCAGGGTAAGGCATCAGGTAAAGGTAGGGTATCAGGGGGGTGTGAGGGGCAGGTGTACGGTAACGTATCAGGGTAAGGTATCTGGGTAAGGTGTGAGGGGCGGGTGTACGGGTAAGGTATCAGGGTAGGCAGGTGTACGGGCAACGTATCAGGGTAAGGTATCAGGGTAAGGTGTGAGGGTAATAATATAAGCAAATACAACACCATCGACTATAGGCTATCGACAAATATTTTCAGCATTCTTTTATATAACCCGTCTGAAGTGTTTACCTCGCTGAGTCGGGCGTTATTTACCTGGAGTATATATAGAAGTGAAGTGGCCGAGTGGATAAGAGACTCACTCTGTCCTAAAGCTCATTGGTTCGATTTCAAGGTAGCTGTAAGGTGAGCTAGATATTAATGAACACTTAACTTGTCAGTTGAGGAAGTAAGGAATGTCAAGTTCAGTGCCCAAGACGCCATATTCTGTACACTATATCTTCACTACACGTCAGAATAAAGGAGCTCATGTTTATAATAATTCAAAGTCTCTCAAAAGCATAATTGGAATGATTAGATAAATTATATGGATAATGATGACGAGTTTGACACTAATTAATCATCATAATCGTAGATGGTAGTAGTAGTAGTAGATGATAATAATGGTAGTAGATGATAGTAACGGTAAATGGTAGATAGTAGATGGTAGTAGTAGTAGTAGATGATAATAATGGTAGTAGATGATAGTAACGGTAAATGGTAGATAGTAGATGGTAGTAGTAGTAGTAGTAGATGATAATAATGGTAGTAGATGATAGTAACGGTAAATGGTAGATAGTAGATGGTAGTAGTAGATGATAATAATGGTAGTTGATGATAGTAACGGTAAATGGTAGATAGTAGTAATAATGGTGGTTAGTGGCGAGAATATAGCCCTTCAACTCGTCATCGTCCGTCGGGGTCGATGGTAATATCGGTATTTTGGTGGAGGGTCGGAACATGCCGATTAAAAACTCCATAACCGATACATAGACCTGGAGTGTGTGTCTGAGAGAGAGAGAGAGAGAGAGAGAGAGAGAGAGAGAGAGAGAGAGAGAGAGAGAGAGAGAGAGAGAGAGAGAGAGGAGAGAGAGAGAGAGATTCACGAGTTATGTATCATCTCTTGGCTGCCCATCCCATTAATGTTTCGTGACGTTCAGGAGTGAAAGAGGTGCTTGGAGGAATGAAGAGGGAGGAGCAAGGGGAGGGGTGGGAGGAGGGAGGGGTGGGGTGGGAAGGTAGAGGAGGAGGAAGGGGAAGAGGGAGGAGGAGGAGGGGAAAAAGGGAGGACGAAGGGGGGGAGCGAGGACGAGGGGAAAGAGGGAAGAAGGAGGAGGAGAGGGAAGAGGAGGGAAAATGAGGAGGGAGAAAGGAGGAAAAAGGAGGAGGAAGAAGGGAAGGGAAGAGCAAGGGGAAGATGTAGGAGGAGGAAGGAGGTAGTAAAGGGAAGAGCAAAAGGAAGGTGAAGAAGGAGGGAGGAGGAGACAAAGTGAGGAATAGGAAGAAAGGAAGAGAAGGAGTAGATAATAAGGAAGCAGGAGGAATTGGGAACGGAGGAGTAAAAGGGAAAATAAGAAGAAGAAGAAGAAGGAAAGAAGAAGAAGAAGGAAAGAAGAAGAAGAAGGAGGAAGGAAAAATAAAGAAGAATAAAGAAGAATAAAAAAGAAAGAAAAAATAAGAAAGAAGAAGAAGGAAGAAGAAGAAAGAAGAAGAAGAAGAAGAAGAAGAAGAAAGGAAGAAAGAAGAAGAAGAAAGAAGAAGAAGAAGAAAGGAAGAAAGAAGAAGAACAACAGCTATAAGACTATTCTCACACACACTTAGGTCACCACACCAAATACCGTTCCGTGTATAGAAGCAAAATTGACGCCATAGAATCGTAATTACCGACTATACACGTCCAAGGTCAATACAGGTACACACAGCATTAGTGTCTGTAACCACGAATAAACTCACTATGAAATTTGACAGACAGACAGACAGACAGACAGACAGACAGACAGACAGACAGACAGACAGACAGACAGACAGACAGACAGACAGACAGAGAGGATATGAATAATCTGTATTTGGGGGTGAAGTGGGGTGTAGAGGGTGGGGTGAAGGATGGGTGGGAAGGTAAAGGGGTGGGTGGAAGGTAGAGGGGTGGAGGAGGAGGTGGAAGGATGGTAGGAGGGTGGAAGGAAGGTAGGGGTTGGGTGGAAGGAGTGTGGAAGAGGGTAGGGGTGGGTGGAAAGGGGGGTGGTATGAATGGAGAGGCGAGGAACGTAATTTAACACACACACAAAAATTACTCCTGTTATTGTTTATCCAGGAGAGAATGGTGAAGGCAACACACACACACACACACACACACACACACACACACACACACACACACACACACACACACACACACACACACACACACACACACACACTATATTGAGACAAAAACACTAACACTATAACTTTACTACTCTGCACTCATTAACGAGTAGGTCTATATACTGGCAATATATTTACCCAATAACTGGAATTCATTTTGATATACTGTAGACCGTAGCATACATAGACCCGTGACATACTGTAGACCCGTGACATACTGTAGACCGTGACATACTGTAAACCGTGGCATACTGTAGACCCGTGACATACTGTAAACCGTGACATACTGTAGACCCGTGACATACTATAAACCGTGGCATACTGTAGACCCGTGACATACTGTAGACCCGTGACATACTGTAGACCCGTGACATACTACTGTAAACCGTGGCATACTGTGAGCCCGTGACATACTGTAGACCCGTGACATACTGTAAACCGTGGCATACTACACAGCAGACCGTGACATACTGTAAACCGTGGCATACTGTAGACCCGTGACATACTGTAAACCGTAACATACTGTAAACCGTAACATACTGTAAACCGTGACATACTATAAACCGTGACATACTGTAAACCGTGACATACTGTAAACCATGACATATTGTAAACCGTAACATACTGTAAACCATGACATACTGTAAACCGTGACATACTGTAAACCGTGACATACTGTAAACCGTAACATACTGTAAACCGTGACATACTGTAAACCGTGACATACTGTAAACCATGACATACTATAAACCGTAACATACTGTAAACCATGACATACTGTAAACCGTAACATACTGTAAACCGTGACATACTGTAAACCGTGACATACTGTAAACCGTGACATACTGTAAACCGTGACATACTGTAAACCGTAACATACTGTAAACCATGACATACTGTAAACCGTAACATACTGTAAACCATGACATACTGTAAACCGTGACATACTGTAAACCGTGACATACTGTAAACCGTGACATACTGTAAACCATGACATACTGTAAACCGTAACATACTGTAAACCATGACATACTGTAAACCGTAACATACTGTAAACCATGACATACTGTATACCGTAACATACTGTAAACCATGACATACTGTAAACCGTGACATACTGGAAACCATGACATACTGTAAACCGTGACATACTGTAAACCGTGACATACTGTAAACCGTGACATGCAGTAAACCGTGACATACTGTAAACCGTGACATACTGTAAACCGTAACATACTGTAAACCGTGACATACTGTAAACCGTGACATACTGTAAACCGTGACATACTGTAAACCGTGACATACTGTAAATCGTGACATTCTGACAAGACGAATAATACGTCATACTGAAAATACTGTATAACATTTGCATTCTGGTAACATGTGATATATCGCCTAACGTCACATGAAGGCAATATGAGTGATATGACATATGACACGTTCTATTCTTCTGCTTGACAAGAGTTGCGTTGTCAGACCAATACATGACCTGGATTAAGAGTTACTCGCTATTTTGGTGCATTTTTACATAGGAATTGATGTGAGTGTGGCGTGTAAGAGAGAGAGAGAGAGAGAGAGAGAGAGAGAGAGAGAGAGAGAGAGAGAGAGAGAGACTCCAATATCACATTTAACCACGGATGAAGAGAAGAGAGGAGAAAGGAGATAATAACAACAACAACAACAACAATAACAATAATAATAATGACATAATGACAATAATAATAATAAAAATAATAATAATAATAATAATAATAATAATAATAATAATAATAATAATAATAATAATAATAATAATAATAACAGGTGAACGAAGGGTTAAACCGTCCTCATCTTCAATGGGCGGAGTTTCATATATCCGCAGCAGCTGATGGCTATGAAAAATGTTGGCCACGTCCGGCTCGGTGAAGCTTGACAAAAATCCCATTTCTTAACCTTGCAGACCTTGAGATGACCCACCCGACGAAGACCCTGGCAAGAAGACCCTCCCCAAAGGTCACAAAGAGTCCCATTATCCCCTACCAGCGACCCTCTCAAGCTCCCTATTTACCAAAGGGTTGAAGGGAGCAGGGAGTTGAGAGAGGGAGGGAGGGACAGAGGGAGAGAGGGAAGGAGGGAGGGATTTACTTCCTTTTGAAGCTAAAATGGTGAAGGAGGAGGATGTTGAAGGGAATGAGAGAGAGGTGGAGACTTATTGAATGGTTTTTAAGTGGTTTTGTATTGACAGTTCTGGAGGTAGAGAGAGAGACGGGTATTTGAGGCTCTACTGACTGACGAGTGCTTGATAGTGTGTTGGTATTAAGGGGCGTGGATTCACACACACACACACACACACACACACACACACACACACACACACACACACACACACACACACACACACACACACACACACACACACACACACACTACTTTGCTGTTACTCGGAATCGAGTATGACAATCATCCAGCTATGATACAGTGATATGAGTTATTAGGGATGTCAACTTCATTGGTGAGTTTTGAGGTGACTAAAGAGGCCGATATGGGGAGTGCATCTAGTGCGGGAGGGGCGGCGACAGCGTCTTTCCGGCGTTGGCGCTTGTCTGCCTTGTTATGCAGTCGGGCTAACTCGAAAGTAGTTGACACCTTCGTGTATGGTGCTCCTCCAAGCGTTACGGTATGAAGCAATCGTCTCCCATGTGAGAGGGTCTATTTGGCACTTTTTCAGGTTTGTCTTAAGACTATCCTTATACCTCTTCAGTTGCCCGCCAGCATTGCGTTTACGATTCCTTAAGTGACAGTAGAGTAGCTGCTTTGGCAGTCTACTGTCGTCGATGCGGGTAACATGGCCAGTCCAGCATAGCTGTTCATGGATAATGGTAGCCTCGATGTTCCTACAGTTGGTGTCAGCAAGAATACTGGCATTTGTTCTCTTGTCTTCCCGGCGAACACGAAGGATGGAACGTAGACTTGATGTGCCTTGATGTGCCTCCTGTATATGACCCACGTCTCGCTGCCATATAGCAGGGTGGGGAGGACCACAACTCGATTTACGTGTAACTTTGTATAAAAATTCAGCTCCCTACAGCTGACGACACGGTTTCGGAGTCTGCCAAAGGCTTGGGATGCACTTCTGATCCGAAGTTGAATCTCTTCATCAAAGTCCGCGGTGGTGGATAAGTGGGAGCCGAGATACCGAAAATGGGTAACATTGGTGGGGGTAGTACCGTTAAGCTGGATGGATGGTGGAGGTGTGTCTGAACTAGGGGCAGGCTGAAAGAGAATCTGGGTCTTACGTATATTCACTTCAAGGCCGAAGTGTGCATACGGATCTGCGTAGGTGTTCAAGACCTCCTGTAGGTCGTGTTCAGTGTGAGCAACAAGGGTGAGGTCGTCTGCATACTGAAGTTCATTAATGGAAGCTTCCGACACCTTTCTTTTTGCCTGGATTCGTCTTACGTTGAAAATACCCTTTGTCCGGCACCGGATGTCCACCCCGCAGGGCTAAATTTGCGCTGGCACGAGTAAGGAAGGCATCCAAGTAAATGGAAAACAAAGTTGGTGCGAGTACGCACCCTTGCTTAAGCCCCGTTTGATGAAAAAAGAACTCAGACTGGGTGTCATTGTGCAGGAGACTGTCGATCATGCCATCGTGGAGTTGCCTCACAATGGCGATGACTTTGGGTGGGTAGCCAAAACGGCTGAGGGTCCACCAGAGGACTTTCCTGTTCACCGAGTTGAAGGCCTTGGTTAGGTCGATGAAAGCCACGTACAGGTCACAACGCAGTTCTCTGCACTTTTCCTGTTTCTGACGGGCAGCAAAGATCATGTCAGTGGTGTCACGTGATGGTCTAAAGCCACAGTGAGATTCTGGAACGAAGTTTTCCTCCTCAGGACGAAGTCTGTTGAGGAGGACTCGGGCGATGAACTTGCCAGCTGCGGACAGCAGCGAGATCCTGCGGTAGTTGCCACACTCTGACCGGTCTTCCCTGTTCTTATAAATATTGACGATGGAGGCGTCTTTAAGAGGTTGGGGGATTTCCTCATTTTCCCATATACTCTCCAGGTGAGAGTGGAGACGGCTGGTAAGCAGAGGTCCTCCTGTTTTATACACCTCGGCTGGGATTCCATCAGGCCCTGGGGCTTTGTTATTTTCATCTGTTTGATGGCAGTAGCTACCTCATCCAGGGATGGAGGATAGCTGAGGTGGGTCAGCTCTGAATGCTGAGGGACCTGCTGGGTAGTCAGGACATCCATATCCGTGTTTTGGTTAAGCAGTGAATGGTAGTCCTCTTTCCAGTGCTGAAGGAGGCCTTCATCGTCTTTAATTATGGAGTTACCTTCGGATGAGCGGATGGGGGCTGCGCCACGAGTGATTGGCCCATAAAATGTTTTAGTGGAAATGAAAAATTCGCGCATATTGTGCTGATATGCAATTTGTTTAATTTCGCATAATTTATTTTAAAACCAATAATTCTTTAGATTGCGAAGTTTCCGTCGGGCCGCAGCTTTCTTCTTCCGGAAGGTATCAGCTTTGGTCCGATACTGAGGGTTGTTCTGCCGGTCAGTTAAAGCAGCACGCTCATCGTAGATGAGTACATTGATTGTCGGGTCATTTTCATAAAACCAGTCCCGGTGTATTTTTCGATCTGGCCGGGGGTCTCTCTGCAGGTTTTTGTTATGACAGTGTCGAGATTATCCCATTCAGCACTGGGATTTGGGTTGTTTGTGGTTGGGTTGTTTATCTGCCCATGTTCGAGCTGCTCTCTGAAAGCATGTGCTACCATTGGATCCTCCAGACGCTTAGTGTTAAAACCTCTTCTGGAGGCTTGCTGCCTTTGCCATTTTGGGGCGACGTGAAGTAAGAGCTTGGCTCTAACAAGCCGATTATCAGTGTCGCAGTGGTCCGAGCCACACATGGCATGGGTGATGAGGACATCTAGGCGATCTCTTTCTCAGACAATTATGTAGTCAGTGAGGTGCCAGTGTATGGATCGTGGGTGTTGCCACGAACCCTTAAACTTGTCGGCCTGCCTAAACAAGGTATTGGTGATACTGAGGTTGTGTGCAGCACACTTGCCGAGGAGGAGTAGGCCGTTGGGATTACACTTGCCTAGTCCATTTCTCCCTATAGTTCCTTGCCAAATGTCAGCATCTCTGTCAACTCTGGCATTGAAGTCACCAAGGAGCACAACCTTATCTTCTCTGGTGATAGATGTTGGCACTCTGTCAAGGTCGTGTAAAAGGCCTCCTTGATGTCATCCTCTGCATCCAGTGTTCGGATGTATGCACTTGTGAAAAAGGCATCACGTGAGTGATTCAGTGGGACTCAGAGCGTCATGAGGCGCTCAATCATCCCAATAGGCATTTCAGTTAGCCTGTGTAGGATGTGTTGGCGGATGGCAGAGCCAACTCCATAAATGCGGTTTCTCTCCGCAGCAGGATTATCTTTCCAATAGAAAGTATAGCCAGACCCCCTTTCTGTGAATTGACCATCATCAGGGAGCTAAGACTCACTAATGGCTGTTAAGTCGATGTTATACCTAGCGAGCTCTTTTGCCACAAGGGCAGTTCTTCTTTCAGTACGCTCATTTGTGCCAGTATCCAGAAGGGGCCTGGCATTCCATGCAGCGACCATAAGAGGTTGTATAGTTTGTTTTTGTTTGGCTCTGTGATTTTGATTGTGTTTTCGACCCGCATAAGCATGACCTTACTGGGTGCGGTTGTCCAGTCAGGTTGTTTTTTTAGGCAGGCTATATTTTGGGCACCTTTTCTAGCCCCCTCCCTATGTGGGGTGAGCAGAGTGGCTCCTCGTAAGGGTTGCTCAGTCACACAGAGAGGACCGGATTGTACTGCTGCCTAGATCCCAGTGCATAAACGACCATCTTATCTGTGCTGCCCATGTGCAGAGTTGTGAATAGAGACTCCTGGCATTCATCTCTGCCTGTCATCGTCGCCACTCGTCCTTCGCCATGGGACTTTTGGGGGTATAGGGGTTTTGATGATGATGAGAGGTATGATGAGCTGGATGATGGCTGCGAGTGAGTTAATTTATGTGGTGAGGCAGGAGCGCAGGCTGCAACCACACATCTTGGCTCTCCCTTTTCCTGATCGAGTGGTGCAAGTGTTGCAACGACTGGGAAGAGGGACAGTTGCAATGGACTGCCGATAGCCCAGTTTCTTGGGTTTCGCCTTAATAACCTGTCCATCAGGCATTGCCTTCATCAGCCGGTGTAGTTGTTGGGTTCCCACGGTGGTCACCTTTTCCACCTATACTGCCGTTGGGGTCTTGTTGGAGCTCTGTAAGCATGTGAGCCTGATGCGGGGCTCCACCGCAGGTTTTTCGTTCAGAGTTTACTCCCGTAGCCTTATACCTCCCAAGGTTAATCCGCAAAGCAGCAGGGCAATGGTTGGTAGGCGCCAGAAAGTGTCCACATGTCAGTGGGCTTATGCACCATCCCTCTGGGGCCCACTGCTACTCCGAGATCCCCTGCTGGTCTAGCCTGGGCCCACGAGGCACCCAGTTTCCGTGTGTTGCCACGAGGAGGCACAGCAGACGTCTTGATGGTGAAGAGGCTGTGTACTGGCAGGGGAAGACTTATGCAAGTTGCTTCCCTGTTCGCCATGAGGGCTAGCCAGCGGCGGCAGCTGAAAGTGAGAGGGAGCAAGCAATGCTTGCACCTTAACACTGATATAATGCTGCCACATCAGACGCATTTCACCACCCTGTGTGCGAACACACACACACACACACACACACAAACGCGACCAAAAAACGCCAATTGTGCGTAATTTTCTCTCTTGTATTAATCCGGATTCCTGGCAAGTCTTTAATACGAACGCTGATGTAGTTTTGTTTACCTGTGCCACGAGCGACCGACTAGTATGGTGAAAGCAGGAAAAAGAACCTGTGTTTATTTTTATAATCGGTAAATATTTCACTACAATAATAATAGGATTAATTTTCCAAGGAATTTATATAGTTCTCAAATGTCAATTCTTCCTCATTTTATTTTGATTTGCCAAGCATACGTCATGACGTCACTGCTCAGCTTTGGTACACCTTCCATCACACCTGTCTGTACCGATACCATATAAGGGGAGTCAACTGTGGCCATGAGTGAATTAATCAACGTCACACACACACACACACACACACGAGGTATAATAAGACTCGAAGGAAAATCTAATTCTTGAACGGCGTGTCTCGTCCCTCCACCATCAATCAAGCTCTCTGATTTACGCACAGAGAGAGAGAGAGAGAGAGAGAGAGAGAGAGAGAGAGAGAGAGAGAGAGAGATATCAATATTAGTCATTTTTATGCTGCCCGAGGGACTAGTGGAGTTTACGAGACCCGACGGGAAGTATTCTGTCGGGGGTATGATAATGATGATGATGATAAAAGTTACCCCGTGTTAAAATGCAATGGCTATCTCTCTCAAGGTCTGACTGCAAGACGGAATAAAGAGTTTGTTTCAATGATGTGTTTTATTCTCTTTAGTTACCCTTAGGAGAATTTATTAATTTATTTATTTATTTATTTTATATACTTCCCTTTTCTTTTGTTGTTTATGTTACGTGGTATAGAAGGGGAGAGAAGAGGTGGTAGTGTGGTGCGTAACGAGTATAGGAAACAGGCAATAAATGGTAACACAACAACAACAACAACAAAAATAACAGCAACAATAACAGCTGCAACAAAACAACAACAACAAAACAACACCATCAACAACAACACCATCAACAACACCATCAACAACACCATCAACAACACCATCAACAACACCATCAACAACACCATCAACACCACCACCAATAAAAAAAATTCCCCTACAACATCATAACCCCACACAAAAATATTATAAGCTAACAACAACCACAGCTAAAGTATCCTCACCACAGCTAATGTTTGACTCGCCAATTAGTGTTTAGAGATGGTAGAGTCACAGAGTGTAGTTAAGAGAGCGTCTAAGTGTAACTTCTACTGCCAATTAAAGATTATTTTTGATATTCAAGCCAAATTCAGATAATTATATGCATCCTTATGTCCCACTTACGAGCAATTTTTAACTTAGGAATATTTGAGAATTATTTTGTAGGTTAAGTCAGGCAGTGAATTAGAAGTGTTCCTACAGCTTCACTTATGAGCAAAGTTAAACTTACGATTTGTTATTTAATTCTTCCAAGTGTCGTAAGTTAAGATAGGCAGTTATATTGGTTCTTGCGTCTCACTTACGATGGGAATTTGAGTTATGAGCCTTTA
>NW_024717648.1:0-59680 GCF_018991925.1 Homarus americanus | reverse complement strand
TATGGACGGGTATAGTTCAAGTACAAACATTTTTTCAGACAGTAAGTTAAGAGTATAAGGAACACAACAATAACAGGAAGAACTCCACTAAAACAATAACCTCCACTACTTCATTATAAGCAGTCTTTTCCTGCTGTGTCTTCATCGTCCAAGCCTCAGAGGTTGATGGTGGCCTCCGCCTTCATTCGTGTGTGTGTGTGTGTGTGTGTGTGTGTGTGTGTGTGTGTGTGTGTGTGTGTGTGTGTGTGTGTAGCTGGGCGTGTGACGTCATCCTCTAGTCTAAAGCATCAGTGTTTGATTACTTTTTGACGTCACAAAGATAGAGAGAGAGAGAGAGAGGCCTTGATGTCTGGGATGAATGCTTGTCGTCACAATGGTCGCTGTTTCGATGTGATATCCCGCCCTTGAAGTTGATCAAGCAAACACACAATACTTACTCACCAGCTGTTGTTGACCGAATGCGTGTGTACAGCAGCTCCTCAAATAGTATGCATTTGCATCATTTATTCTCGGTGTTCTGTTAGCAGTAGGCGAGTCTAGGAGTGGGGTGATAGTGAGCTGGGTTGATGACTTTACTTGGGGATCCTTGTGTAGAATGGAGAGAGAGAGAGAGAGAGGCTTTCTCAGCTCAGTATCTCCCAACTTGTAGAAGAGCGGGCAGCGGTTCATCCTGTACCCCTCCTGAGGAGATCTTCTTCTCGTCCTCTACGTCTCCTCCTCCTCCATAACCTCGACCTCTCCTCTTTCTTCACATACAACATCTGGACGTTCCTCTAACCCGGATGGATCACAACAAAGTCTCCTGTCTATCGGCTGACGTTTCCTCATGTAGTACCTCCGAGTATGACGGCAGTGTAGTTCTTCAAGCTGCACAACAGACCTCCTTCTCATCTCAGGAGACCGTCACCTCCTGACGAAGGACGGAGTTGTGTTTCTCAATGTCACCAAAGTCCTCCTGTTCATTCTCATCACTTACGACTCAGGCAACACAAGAGTGAAGGTCTGTCATGTTTCTTGGAAGACCTAACGTAATGTACTTCCTAGTGACCAACACCTTCATCACCTTCCAACGAAATCTCAGGATGGTGGCAGGTGTCAGGTGGTTGGTGGCAGGTGTCAGGTGGTTGGTGGCAGGTGGAGATTTTTCTGAATCGATATATATGTAATAATAATAATAATAATAATAATAATAATAATAATAATAATAATGAAAATAATAATAATAATAATAATAATAATAATAATAATAATAATAATAATAATAATAATAATAATAATAATAATAATAACAATAATAATAATAATAATAATAATAATGTTGTTGTTGTTGTTGTTTGTCATGGGTTACCTTGGGCCTGTCACGTAACCCTACACCAATGTTTGGGTTACGGGAGATAAGACCTGGCGTGCCATTACTCTGTTATTGGTGGGTATGTGAGCCGTCTATATGGGGAGGGGCTGAGACAGTGTTGGGCTCTTCATCGCGTCTCATTCACGCCCAAAGCTACATTTTTTAGTCAGCAGGCTTGAGACGATGGTTTAATAAAGACCTGTTGCTCCGTAGACTTAAGAGCAGGGGTCACACCGTCCAGAGACTGTCAGTGCCACGAGTCTGTGTGTGCAAACCCCCAAGATTGTTGTTACGTCTCGCGACTGAGTTAATTACATCCCTCAAAGAAAAAGTGATCACTGGTGAAAGGCTGTTTACTACAAGAGCACTCCAGGTCGGCCTAATAAATCTAACGGTTAATTCTCCAGGTTGACAAACTCTCCCCTATAAATTAACGATATTCAAGTGTGAATGTGAATGAGTGACCTATCCATGCAAATTATAAGTGCAGTGTACGGAATTGTGTCAAATAAACGTAGTAAGCACATAAGAACATAAGAAAGTGGGATACTGCAGGAGGCCGACTGGCCCATACAGGGCAGATCCCTTTCACACCCATCCCAGCACTTCCATGTGCCTATCCAACTTCGTCTTGAAGCTCCATAGCGTCCCCGATCCTACTATAGCACTCGGTAGTCTATTCCACATATCCACAACTCTATTACCAAACCAGTGCTTGCCTATATCCTTTCTGAATCGGAATTTATCTAATTTAAAGCCATTTGTTCTAGTTATTTCGTTATTACTGAGCTTCAGAACATCTTCCATTTTACCCTTGTTAATCCCACTTACCCACTTGTACACCTCTATCATATCTCCCCTAACTCTACGCCTCTCTAATGAATGTAAGCCTAAGCTTTTCAGTCTTTCTTCATATGGAAGGTTTCTAATATTATGGATCATTTTTGTCATTCTTCTTTGTACTCTCTCCAAAGAATCTATGTCCATTCTATAATAAGGACACCAGAACTGAACCGCATAATCCATGTGTGGCCTCACTAATGCTAGGTAAAGTTTCAAGATAACGTCAGCAGTTCTGTTACTCACAGACCTAGATATGAACCCAAGAATCCTGTTTGCCTTGTTGAACGCTAATACATTGTTTTCTGGAGTTTTCAAGTCGTTGCTAACAAATACACCTGATCTTTTCACAAACTGAGTTTTCTATTTCCGTGTTACCTAGTTTATACTTAACGTTTGTATTCGTCTTCCCTATCTGTAGTACCTTGCATTTATCAGTATTAAAATTCATTTGCCAGTCTACTGACCACTCATGTAAGGTATCTAGATCTCTTTGAAGGTGTTCAAAGTCACTGTCTGAATTTATCACTCTCCCCATTTTGGTATCATCTGCAAATTTACTAATCCTACTAGTTATACCTAAATCAAGATCATTAATGAATATAACAAACAGCAGAGGGCCTAATACAGATCCCTGGGGAACTCCGCTTTTGACCGCACCCCAGTCTGACTTAAATCCATTTATGCTGACTCTTTGTTTCCTACCAGTTAACCATGACCTAATCCATTTTAATAATGATCCACCTATTCCATGTGCTTCTACCTTCCTTATCAATCTCTCATGAGGGACTCTATCGAATGCTTTACTGAAATCTAAATAAATTATATCATATGACTTATCATTATCTACCGCTTCATACTTCTGAGAAAAAAGCTAAGCAAATTTGTGAGACAAGAACGTCCCTGGGTGAACCCGTGCTGAGAAGAATGAATTAAGTTGAATGTTTCAAGGTGGCTTCTGATTTTTGTAGCAATAATTGACTCTAGCAACTTGCCTATGATTGACGTGAGACTAATGGGACGGTAATTTGATGCTATTGATTTATCACCCTTTTTGAAAATCAGAACTACATTTGCAAGTTCCAAGCTTCTGGCACTAGGCCCGATTCTAATGACTTATTAAATATAACTGCTAATGGATTACTCAACTCATCTCTACATTCTTTTAATATTCTAGCATATACCTCGTCTGGACCAGGCGATTTATGAGGCTTCAGTTTGTTAATTACTTTAAGCACATCGTTACTAGTAATATTGATATTCATCAACATATTTTCTATGCTGTCGTTATATACCTTATGAACTTCTGGAAACTGTGCTAGGTTTTCATTTGTGAATACGGCGCGAAAATGACTATTTAACGTACTACACATTTCTAACTCATCATCAGTCATTTCTCCTGTCGTAGTTTTAAGGGGACCTATTGTATCTCTAACCTTTGATTTATACAGTTGATAAAAAGCTTTGGGGTTATTTTTCGATTCGTTTGCTACCTTGATTTCATAACTTCTCTTTGCTTTCCTAATTTCTGTTTTTACCTGTCTTGTTAGGTTCTGATAGGAACCAAGTAAGTGATTTTCGCCTTTCTTAACTTTTCTATATACTCCTTTCTTTTTCCCTAGAAGATCTAAGAGTCTATTATTCATCCATTTTGGTTGGTTCCGTATCGATCTGAATTTTCTTTTAGGGATGTGTTTATTTTGGGCATTATTGATTGTCGCAATAAATTGTTCATAAGTAGCTGCTAAATTAAATTCGGGGTTATCCCGTCCTAAGTTGACAGTTTCCGGAGGTGTGGGGGGATTAATCTTTTGACCATAGGGTCATCCCTTAGGTCTCTCCTTAAGCTACCATAATTAGCCTTCCTAAAATCCGGGATCAAGGCCGAATTTTCCTTCTTCCTGCCATCCCATATTATGTTAAAATATATGGCTTTATGATCACTGTTTCCTAGTTCGTCTCCAATCCCAACATCTTTTACTAGATTTTCATTATTACTGAGAACTAAATCGAGGATA
Organism: Homarus americanus; assembly: GCF_018991925.1. Classification (NCBI taxonomy): domain Eukaryota; kingdom Metazoa; phylum Arthropoda; class Malacostraca; order Decapoda; family Nephropidae; genus Homarus; species Homarus americanus. The sequence goes on along the minus strand of NW_024717648.1, from coordinate 55,471 downwards.
TTATTTCCTCTAGTGGGCGAGTTTATGAATTGATATAAAAAACTATCTTGTACTACTTCTAGAAAATCTTCAGATTCATTATCGCTAAGTTGATTTTTCCAATCTATGCCTGAAAAGTTGAAATCGCCTAGAATACATACATTGTTTCTATCAGATGCCTTCTTTATTTCCTCCCATAGCAATTTACCATCGTTCCTACTCAAATTAGGTGGTCTATATATAACACCAATGACTACGGATTCACTGCCCTCACCAATCTCTACCCAAATACTTTCATTGTCGCTATTTGTTTTAATGTTTGATTTATTGCAGCTTTTTAATGACACCCTGATATACACTGCTACACCGCCACCTCTCCTTCCTACTCTGTCAAATTTAAATAGGTTATATCCTGGAATATGAAATTCTGCTAAAAAATGCTTGCTGTTTGAATTTATCCATGTTTCCGTTATTGCAATTATATCTATGTTCTCTTTACTAACAATGGCCCTGAGCTGGTCCATCTTGTTACACAGGCTTCTACTATTAGTATAATAAACACTCAATATATTTCTTCCGTTTCTATCTGTTTTACATTTATTACTTTGATGTTTGTTATTATGACTAACTATATTTTCAGCATTATCTACTTCTGTTTCACTACTTCCCAGGACCTGCTTGTTTTTTGACTCCCATTTTCCCCGACCCCTCTCTACTGGCGAAACCCCCCCTTCGGAGTGACAATTTCACGCTCCAGGGATGCAGACAACGTCTTTACCCCCTCACGAGACAAGTGTACTCCGTCGCGACAGTACAGGTAGTCGTTGCCATAAAATCGTTGCCAGTCATCAATGAATGCCCAACCATTGTTTGCACAATGTTTTTCCAGTCGGCAATTAATAGCAATTGCCCTGGACAGCCATTCACGACCAACCCCTCTTCTAGGCAAGACACCACATACTATCGGGATCCCTCCCCTATCTCTAATCTTCCCCAGCGCCTCCCTATACCTCTTGAAAAGTTCCTCACTCCTAACCTTACCTATGTCGTTTCCTCCCACACTAAGACACACTACTGGATTGGTACCCTCCCCTGACAAAACTCTGTCTAACCTCTCGGCTACATGCCCTATCCCAGCCCCAGGAAAACATACCCTAGTCCTACGTTTCCTATCTCTCGCACAAAAAGCCCTATCCATAAACCTCACCTGGCTGTCACCAACTACCACGACCTTACCTGTGGGCAGGGTTTGTACAACTGCCCTTTCCTCTCCTTGATCCATACCGTCCTGCCTCTTCTCTTCCTCTCCAGCTTCCTGCAGCACCTGGTAAGGGTTACTGCACTCCACACCCTGGTCAGCTTTCCTAAGCCTGACCCTAGTCCCCTTGGAGACAACCACTCTCCACGCCTGCTCCTCCTTCGCAGGTGTCTTGCTAGGCAGGACACCTACCTGAAGGAGTTCCGTCCTGAGGGCTTCATTTTCCCCCTTTAGAGTGTCAACCTCACTCCTCAACTGCCCCAGCTGCCTTAACAGCGTGGCAAGGAGGTCGTCCTTCCCCACACTCCCCTCCTCTTCCCCCACGGCACAACGATCCAAAGCGGCCATTTTCCTTGGTCTCTAGCGGGAGCACGACCTTCTCCAAGCTGGGTCAGAGCTGGGTCAGAGCTACCAAACAGGGAGGTACTACCGCCTGGGAAGATATTGGAAATGTAATGTGTTGTCTAATGGTAGACCCTGCTGCCATATGTGACCAAGTCCCAGGTTGATGATCTGACTTTCCGCCTCATTTACACACAATTGCAGATCTTAATTGTTTCTCTTACTTGACAACACAACATACATATAGCGTTTATCACTATTTTCTTTTTTCTTTATAGTTCTTTATTATTAATATTATTATTATTTTTATTATTATTATTATTATTATTATTATTATTATTATTATTATTATTATTATTATTATTATTATTAATATTAATAATATTATTATTATTATTATTATTATTATTATTATTATTATTATTATTAATATTATTATTATTATTATTATTATTATTATTATTATTATTATTATTATTATTATTATTATTATTATTATTATTATTATTGCTATCATTATCATTATTATTTTATTTTACTTTTTGTTATAAATTTTATTTATTACGAATAATTACTACATTTTCGTCCCCCAGGCCCCGATAGGGGTAAGTGACCTGTGCCCGGGTGGGCTAATCCCCGTAAAAAAGGTAATGGCTGATTGGTTATGATAAAGTATAATCAATAACTTAGATGAATGTTGGAAATTAATGGAGGTCATTAAATCATCATTTATCAAGTGTACAACACATTGAGTGCCTTATGTGAGGTGAGGCACCCAATGTGTCACCTCACGTGACGTCGAAGTAACTCAATCATTACTTCACAGTGTCATGGGAACCACCACATGGTGTGGTGTGGTGTGGTGTGGTGTGGTGTGATGTGGTGTCACAGTACCTCGCTCTCTGCCAAGTGGTGTTGTGGTACCTCAAGGTCAGGTGTAAAGACGACCCACGGTTGTTCCCCGTGTGAACTGATTGACACCACATCACCTGGTCAGCAGAAGATGGTAGGTTCCTATTGGTGGTTGTCTCTGGGTGTCCTGGGACCTTGCTGTGCAGGTTAACTTGGCCAAAACTCTCTGTTATTACTATTTAGTGTTGATGTTATTGTCCTATACATTGTTCAACACTGATTCCACTTCTTTCTTCTTTCTGAAACGAATTATTCACTTATCGCAGGATTTTGGTGACATCCCAGTGGGGAGGAGGGTTTAGGGGAGGGAGTTGGGGTGGGGGCCAACAGCCTGCCCCAGACAGCCTCTGGAGCGAGGCGCAGAATAGGTCTTGATCCTGTGGTAGTCAGGGCATAAGTGTATAGGACGTATCTGTCTGTCTCTCTCTTCTCTGTGATGACAATAGCGGCTCCTGTCCCCCCCATTTACTCCTCCTCCCTAAGAGTCCCTCACTATTCAGCCGTTTATTAACCTTCATCTAACTACTATACTGAACACCACAAGGATAATACCGCCGTTCTTGTGGTTCACATCACCCTCTAACAAGACCGCTGGTGATATAAACTCCCCTCCTTCATCTCGCTGCTTCTGTACCCAAATTAACCACTCACCGTGTACCTAGCCTCACCGTGTACCTAGCCTCACCGTGTACCTAGCCTCACCGAGTACTTAGCCCACCGTGTACCTACCCTCACCGTATACCTAGCCTCACCGTGAACCTAGCCTCATCGTGTACCGTGTACCTAGCCCACCGTGTACCTAGCCTCACCGTGTACCTAGCCCCACCGTGTGCCTAGCCCACCGTGTACCTAGCCTCACCGAGCAGCCCCACCGTGTACTTACCCTCACCGTGTGCCTAGCCTCACCGTGAACCTAGCCTCACCTGTACCTAGCCTCACCGAGTACTTAGCCCCACCGTGTACCTACCTCACCGTGTACCTAGCCTCACCGTGAACCTAGCCCACCGTGCCTAGCCCCACCGTGAACCTAGCCTCACCGTGTACCTAGCCCCACCGTGTACCTAGCCCACCGTGTACCTAGCATCACCGTGTACCTAGCCTCACCGTGTACCTAGCCTCACCGTGTACCTAGCCTCACCGTGTACCTAGCCTCACCGTGTACCTAGGCCATCTTGGTTACCATTATATCGAGACCTCAGTTATCATTGTGACGTCATCGCAAAGATAAAAAATTATTTAATCCAACTAATGAAACGTGACAACTAACAAAAAGTCCCTTACCTTTACTACTTCATCCAAACCAAATTTAACCTAACCTAACCTAACCTAATCTATCCTAACCCTCACCTAACCTACCCTAACCTAACCTAACCTCCCCTAACCTAACCTAACCTAACTTACGAACTGATCGCTATAAGAACAGCCCAGTCCCAACCATTGTAAAAATTATCAATAACTTGTAATAAACCAGTGTATTCACTCCCAGTAAACACTACGTCTTGCACTGTCACTATGTTGAAATGAACTGTAGTTTGAGCTTTTCCCCATCTAGTTATTATATATCTTATTTGTATCACTTAAGTTACTTGTATATTATTTGTAATTCGAAACCCATTCCCCAAATATGTAACTGTATATTTTCAGCCTTCCAGCTGCCAAGTTCTTTCAATAAACTGTTAATTATTATTATTATTATTATTACTATGAACTAATAGCAGTCTATACTCACAATGCGAACTAACAACAGTCTATACTCACACTACGAACTAACAACAGTCTATACTCACTCTACGAACTAACAACAGTCTATACTCACTCTACCAACTAACAACAGTCTATACTCACTCTACCAACTAACAACAGTCTATACTCACTCTACCAACTAACAACAGTCTATACTCACTCTACCAACTAACAACAGTCTATACTCACTCTGCCAACTAACAACAGTTTATACTCACACTACGAACTAACAACAGTCTATACTCACACTACGAACTAACAACAGTCTATACTCACTCTACCAACTAACAACAGTCTATACTCACTCTACGAACTAACAACAGTCTATACTCACTCTACCAACTAACAACAGTCTATACTCACACTACGAACTAACAACAGTCTATACTCACTCTACCAACTAACAACAGTCTATACTCACTCTACCAACTAACAACAGTCTATACTCACACTACGAACTAACAACAGTCTATACTCACTCTACCAACTAACAACAGTCTATACTCACTCTACCAACTAACAACAGTCTCACTCTACCAACTAACAACAGTCTATACTCACTCTCTGTCAACTAACAACAGTCTATACTCACACTACGTACTAACAACAGTCTATACTCACTCTACCAACTAACAACAGTCTATACTCACTCTACCAACTAACAACAGTCTATACTCACACTGTGTACTAACAACAGTCTATACTCACTCTACCAACTAACAACAGTCTATACTCACTCTACCAACTAACAACAGTCTATACTCACTCTGCCAACTAACAACAGTCTATACTCACACTACGTACTAACAACAGTCTATACTCATTCTACCAACTAACAACAGTCTATACTCTACCAACTAACAACAGTCTATACTCACACTGTGTACTAACAACAGTCTATACTCACTCTACCAACTAACAACAGTCTATACTCACTCTACCAACTAACAACAGTCTATACTCACACTACCAACTAACAACAGTCTATACTCACACTACGAACTAACAACAGTCTATACTCACACTACGAACTAACAACAGTCTATACTCACACTACCAACTAACAACAGTCTATACTCACACTGCGTACTAACAACAGTCTATACTCACACTGCGAGCTAACAACAGTCTATACTCACACTACCAACTAACAACAGTCTATACTCACACTGCGTACTAACAACAGTCTATACTCACATTACCAACTAACAACAGTCTATACTCACACTGCGTACTAACAACAGTCTATACTCACACTGCGAGCTAATAATACCATCTACGAAAAATGAATTACAATAATTTTTAATGGGGTATTAAGTAAATAATCTTATTCACTTCTTCGAGCTGATGAATAGGAATGGCCTTGTTGATTAAGTAAATTCGTGAATAACACAATTTTTATTTATGGATAATGAGAAGTGAAGAATATTAATAGTGTTTCCCAGGATAAAAATAATGAATAACATTGTTCATCCTCAGCTTGCCATCTAATGAATAACTCTTGCTGTTTATGCCTTATGTAGAGTAAAGTTATAAATTCCTTTAATCTGAAACAAAAACAAAATTAGAGTAAAGAATTTTGAGAATAGAGACAGGCAGAGATGTGGATGGTTAGAGGAGCAATATAAAGATTTAGGTCGAGGGGAGAAGTGAGGCAGAGACAGACAAATTAATGAGAGATGGGAAGAAGAGAGGAGCGGTGTACGTGAGCAGGCGCGCGTGGGTTGGTAGACGAGGTGGAAGATGGTGTGTGTGTGTGTGTGTGTGTGTGTGTGTGTGTGTGTGTGTGTGTGTGTGTGTGTGTGTGTGTGTGTGTGTGTGTGTGTGTCTGGCTAGTTGGTTGACTTCCCCTACTCCGGCCACAACCTCTGCTTGGTGAGTGAAAGGTAACAGAGGCAAGTGAAGACTAATGACTTAAGGACGGAGGGAGGGAGGTGTGGGAGGAGACTCCACAGTACCCAGATGTGTGGTGTGGCTAATAACTCAAAGCGGCTCTCAAACAATCTCCTGAATGTCATCACATGTACAGTTCTGGTATCTCTGGTTATCTGTTGGGGTGGGGGGGGCTGAGGGTGTCCATCTAACATAACGTAACCCATTCCATCATAACCCAACCCAACCTAACCAAAACCTAAGCAAACCCAGATAACCCTAACCTAATTTTACCTAACCTAATCAACCTAACCCTAACCTAACCCAACCTAACCTAACCTTACCTAACTTAATCTAACCCAACCTAACACCAACCCCCCTGTAGCGTTACAGTGGCTCATCTTGAGGTGATATAAGCAGGATGTCTAATCTCACTCATCTAATTTTTAAAGTAAAGTTACTCCTGATTGAGGAAAATTTATTATTAGGAAATAAAATACACTTACAGTATAGCTTTTGTCCATTTTAGGACACACACACACACACACACACACACACTACTACTACTACTACTACTTTTTTTTTTTTTTTACTACTACTACTACTACTACTCCTACTACTACTACGACTTTGCTGTCACTCGGAATCGAGTATGACGATCATCCAACTACTGTATGATACAATGATTTGAGTTATTAGGATGTTACCTAGGTTGGTGAGTTCTGAGGTGACTAAAGAGGCCGATACGGAACCAGTAGGGTCGATCACAGAAGTTGCACATGTGGGGGGGCTACATCTAGTGCGGGAGGGGCGGCGGCAGCGTCTATCTGGCGTTGGCGCTTGTCTGCCTCTTTATGCAGTCGGGCTAACTCGAAAGTATTGACAGCTTCTTGTGCGGTGCTCCTCCAAGCGTTACAGTGTGGATAACCGTCTCTCAAGTGAGGGGGTCGATTTGGCACTTTTTTAGGTTTGTCTTAAGACTAGCCTTATGGCTTTTCAGTTGCCCACCAGTGTTACTGTTACTATTCGTTAGGTAACTGTAAAGTAGCTGCTTTGGCAGTCTACTGTCGTCCATTCTAGTAACATGGCCAATTCAATGTAGTTGTTTGTGGATAATAGTAGCCTCGATGCTTCTGCAGTTGGTGTCAACAAAAATACTGGCACTTTTTCTCTGGTCTTCCCAGCGAACTCGGAGGATAGAACGTAGACTACGTTCGTGAAAGTTTTCAAGTGCCTTGATGTGCCTTCTGTATGTAACCCACGTCTCGCTACCATATAGCAAGGTGGCGAGGACCACTGCTCGATATATGTGTAACTTTGTAGATAATTTCAGCTCCCTGCGGCTGAAGAAACGGTTTCGGAAGTCAGTTATGGGTGCTGGGGGACCTGCTGGGTAGTCAGGACATCCACATCGGTGTTTCGGTTGAGCAAGGAATGCTAGTGCTCTTTCCAGTGCTGAAGGAGGCCTTCATCGTCTTTAATTATGAGGTTACCGTCAGGTGAGCGGAGGGGGGCTGCGCCACGAGTAACTGGGCCATAAAACGTTTTTGTGGAAATGAAAAATTCTTGCATCTTGTGCTGATCTGCAAGTTTTTCTGCTTCACTTGCTTTATTTTGAAGACAGTCGTTCTTTAGACTGCGAAGTTCCCGCTGGGCTGCCGCTTTATTCTTGCAGAAGGTATCAGCTTTGGTCCGAAACTGAGGGTTGTTCTGCCGAGGGTCTCTGCAGGTTTTTGTCGTAACAGTATTAAGGGTATCCCATTCGGCATTGGGATTCACGTTGTTTGCTGTTGGGTTGTTTATAAGCCTATGTTCGAGCTGCTCTCTGAAAGCATGTGCTACCACTGGATCCTCCAGACGCTTAATATTAAAACCACTTCTGGAGGCTTGCTGCCTTTGCCGTTTTGGGGGGACGGGAAGTGAGAGCTTGGATCTGATAAGTCGATGATCAGTGTCACAGTGGTCTGAGCCACGCATGGCGCGGGTGATGAGGACATCTCGGCGATCTCTTTTCCTGACAATGAAATAGTGTTTGGATCGTGGGTGTTGCCACGAACCCTTGAAGTTGTCGGCCATCCTAAACAAGGTGTTGGTGATAGTGAGGTTGCGTGCAGCACACTTGCTGAGGAGGAGTAGGCCGTTGGGATCACACTTGCCTAGTCCATTTCGCCCTAAGGTTCCCTGCCCAATTTTAGCATCTCTGCAAACTCTGGCACTGAAGTCGCCAAAGAGCACAACCTTGTCTTCTCCGTGGATAAAGGTCGGCATAAAAGGCCTCCTTGATATCATCCTCTGCATCCAGTGTTGGGGCGTATGCGCTGATGAAAAAGGCATGGCTTGAGTGATTCAGTGGGACTCGAAGCGTCATGAGGCGCTCGTTGATCCCAATAGGCATTTAAGTTAGCCTGTGTAGGATGCGTTGGCGGATGGCAAAGCCCACTCCATAAATGTGGTTTCTCTCCGTAGCAGGCTTACCCTTCCAGACGAAGGTGTAGCCACACCCCCGTTCTGTGAGTTGGCCCTCATCTGGGAGCCGGGACTCACCGATGGCTGCTATGTCGATGTTATACCTAGCCAGCTCTTTTGCCACAAGGGCAGTTCTTCTTTCAGGATTCACATTTGTGCCAGTATCCAAAAGTGTCCTGACATTCCATGCAGCGACCTAAGAGGTTGTATGGCTTGTTTTTGTTTGGATCTGTGATTTTCGTTGTGTTTTCGATCGCATAAGGATGACCTTATTGGTTGCAGTTGCCCAGTCAGGTTGGGTATTTAGGCAGGCTATGTTTAGGACACCTTTTCTAGACCCCTCCCCAAAGTGGCTTTGCAAAAGAGCTGCTCACTCGCACAGACAGAACCGGATTGCACTGCTGCCCAGATCCCAGTGCATAAACGACCTTTTTATCTGTGCTGCCCATGTGCATAAATGTGACTAGAGACTCCTGGCAGTCATCTCTGCCTGTCCCCGTCGCCACTCGTCCGTAGCCATAGAACTTTTGGCGGGTATAGGGTTTTTGATGATGATGATGTGAGGTATGATGAACTAGTTGATGGCTGCGCGTGAGATGATTTATGTGGTGAGGCAAGAGCGCAGACTGCAACCACACATCTTGGCTCTCCCTTTTTCTGATCCAAGTTTTGCAACGACTGGGGAGAGGGAGAGTCGCAATGGACTGCCGATAGCCTAGTTTGTTGGGATTCTCCTTAGTAACCTGTCCATCAGGCAATGCCTATGTCCGCCGGTGTAGTCGTTGGGTTTCCATGGTGGTCACCTCTTCCACCTACACTGCCACTGGGGTCTTGTTGGAGCTCTGTAAGCATGTCTGCCTGATGCGTGGCTCCACCGGAAGATTTTGCGCTCGGGGTTTACTCCCGTAGCCTTATACCTCCCAAGGTTAATCCGCAAGGCAGCGGGGCGATGGTTGGTAGGCGGCAGGACGTGTCTACATGCCAGTGGGCCTATGCGCCGTCCCTCTGGGGCCCACTGCTATTCCGAGATCCCCTGCTTGTCTCGTCTGGGCCCACGAGGCACCCAGTTACCGTGTGTTGCCACGAGGAGGCACAGCAGGAGTCTTGATGGCGAGGAGGCTGTGGACTGGCAGGGGAAGAACTTAGGCAAGTTGCTTCCCTGTTGGCCACGAGGGCTAGCCTGTGGCGGCAGCTGAAAGCGAGAGGGAGCAAGCAATGCTTCCACCTTAACAATCACATATTGCTGCCACTCTAGACGCATTTCACCACCCTTTATGTGGCGACACCCACACACACACACACACACACACACACACACACACACACACACACACGCACACGCAGGTATAAATTACTATCAGTTTACTATTTACCTGAGTCATTAATTATTTATATTTGTTGTTTTCATTAATTAATTATTGTTCACTATATTAATTATCATCCTAACTCACTATCTCTCACACTCCCTCACGTCTTCAAGTCTCCTCACCTACTTCGTTCAGCTCTCCTCGTCACACTCTCTACTTACTCTTCTCACACTCTTATCCCTTCTTTCCTCTTCTTCTTTTTCCCTCCCTCCCTCCTCTTCTCCCCACTCTTCCTGCTCTTCATCTTCGTCTTCCTAAAATTTTCCCCATAGACCAATAACACAGAAACTCCATTGGTTTACTCACTAACAAAGCCATATTGATTTCATTTATCTGTCATTAATTCACACTACAAGATTATTTACATGATGTAGAGTAAACATTACGTAGTGCTTTTGGTTAGGTTTGGTTAGGTTAGGTTTGGTTAGGTTTGGTTCTAAATATATAAAGGAGGGTTATATAATGTTTATCAAAATATCCAACAGAATGAAGAAAATAATAGTACTCTCTCTCTCTCTCTCTCTCTCTCTCTCTCTCTCTCTCTCTCTCTCTCTCTCTCTCTCATCTACCTTCCTTACTTTGACTCTCATAAAGTTTCAGCTCTTGGCCTCCTGTCACCTACAGTAGTCTTGTGAACCGGTGTCCATTATATCTGATGTCCGTTATATCCGGTTTGTTATATCCAGTTTCCGCTATATCCGGTTTCTGTTATATACTTATATGCGGTTTCCGTTGCATATGGTTTGTCATATATGAAGAAGAAGAAGAAGAAGAAGAAGACCTTCACACAGTCTCAATAAAGAGTAATTTGATACCTTGCCAACAGTATAAGTTACGACAGAGGGAAATTTTCCGTCTCTCTGGCGACCATCCATGACCAGGTCCTCTTAACCTGAGACCCTGCCAACTGCACCTCAGCTAAATGTTGTTCCATCATAAAGCTAAAATCATATCAATAAACGTGTCGATCATATAGTTTACGTCTCGTGGGTAAACTATGGGAACGTTTTGGGGTGAGCCAGCGAGTGTAGAGAGAGGGGGAAACAGTAAAGGGTGGAGAAGAGGAAGACAGGAAAGTAGAAGGTAGAGGAAGACAGGAAAGTAGAAGGTAGAGGAGGACAGGAAAGTAGAAGGTAGAGGAGGACAGGAAAGTAGAAGGTAGAGGAAGGCAGGAAAGTAGAAGGTAGAGGAAGACAGGAAAGTAGAAGGTAGAGGAAGGTGGGAAAGTAGAAGGTAGAGGAAGATGGGAAAGTAGAAGGTAGAGGAAGACAGGAAAGTAGAAGGTAGAGGAAGACAGGAAAGTAGAAGGTAGAGGAAGATAGGAAAGTAGAAGGTAGAGGAAGATAGGAAAGTAGAAGGTAGAGGAAGATAGGAAAGTAGAAGGTAGAGGAAGACAGGAAAGTAGAAGGTAGAGGAAGAAAGGAAAGAAAGGTAGAGGGAAGACAGGAAAGAAGGTAGAGGAAGACAGGAAAGTAGAAGGTAGAGGAAGACAGAAAGTAGAAGGTAGAGGGAGGACAGGAAAGTAGAAGGTAGAGGAAGACAGGAAAGTAGAAGGTAGAGGAAGACAGGAAAGTAGAAGGAGGAAGGTGGGAAAGTAGAAGGTAGAGGAAGATGGGAAAGAGAAGGTAGAGGAAGACAGAAAGTAGAAGGGTAGAGGAAGACAGGGAAGTAGAAGGTAGAGGAAGACAGGAAAGTAGAAGGTAGAGGAAGATAGGAAAGTAGAAGGTAGAGGGAAGATAGGAAAGTAGAAGGTAGAGGAAGACAGGAAAGTAGAAGGTGGGAGGAAGAAAAGAAAGTAGAAGGTAGAGGAAGACAGGAAAGTAGAAGGTAGAGGAAGATAGGAAAGTAGAAGGTAGAGGAAGATGGGAAAGTAGAAGGTAGAGGAAGACAGGAAAGTAGAAGGTAGAGGAAGACAGGAAAGTAGAAGGTAGAGGAAGATAGGAAAGTAGAAGGTAGAGGAAGACAGGAAAGTAGAAGGTAGAGGAGGACAGGAAAGTAGAAGGTAGAGGAAGACAGGAAAGTAGAAGGTAGAGGAAGACAGGAAAGTAGAAGGTAGAGGAAGACAGGAAAGTAGAAGGTAGAGGAAGACAGGAAAGTAGAAGGTAGAGGAAGATGGGAAAGTGAAGGTAGAGGGAAGATGGGAAAGTAGAGGTGGGGAAGATGGGAAGAGTGGAAGGTGAGAGGAAGACAGGGGAGAGAGTAGAGAGGTGGGGGAAGACAGGAGAGAGTGGAGAGAAATGAGAGGGAAGACAGGAGAAGTAGAAGGAGAGGAAGATGGGGAAAGTAGAGAGGAGGGGGAAGATGGAGGAGAAGGTGGGGAAGACAGGAGAGAGTAGAGAGGTAGAGGAAGACAGGAAAGTGGAGGTAGGGGAGAGATAGGAAAGTAGAAGGTAGAGGACAGGAGAAAGTAGAGGTGGGGGAAGACAGGAGAGAGTGAAGGTGGAGGAAGACAGAGAAAGTAGAAGGTGAGAGGAGACAGGAGAGAGAGTAGAAGGTGAGAGGAAGACAGGGAAAGTGAAGGTGGGGGAAGATAGGAAAGTGAAGGTAGGGGAAGACAGGGAGAGTAGAGGTGAGGAAGATAGGGAAAGTAGAAGGTGGGGGAAGACAGGAAAGTAGAAGGTAGAGGAAGATAGGAAAGAGAGTAGAAGGTAGAGGGAAGACAGAGGAAGTGAGGTAGAGGAAGATGGGAGAGTAGAGAGTGAGAGGGAAGACAGGAAAGTAGAAGGTAGAGGAAGACAGGAAAGTAGAGGTAGAGGGGGAGGGACAGAGGAAAGTGAAAGGGTGAGGAAGACAGAGAAAGTAGAAGGTAGAGAGACAGGAAGAGTAGAGGTAGAGAGGAAGATGAGGAAAGGTAGAAAGTAGGGAAGACAGGAGAAGTAGAAGGTAGAGGGAAGACAGGAAAGTAGAAGGTGAGAGGGAAGACAGGGAGAGTAGAGGTGGGGAAGACAGGGGAGAGTAGAGAGAGGTGGGGAGAAGATGGGAGGAAAAGTAGAGAAGGTAGAGGAAGACAGGAAAGTAGAAGGTAGAGGAAGATAGGAAAGTAGAAGGTAGAGGAAGATGGGAAAGTAGAAGGTAGAGGAAGACAGGAAAGTAGAAGGTAGAGGAAGACAGGAAAGTAGAAGGTAGAGGAAGATAGGAAAGTAGAAGGTAGAGGAAGACAGGAAAGTAGAAGGTAGAGGAGGACAGGAAAGTAGAAGGTAGAGGAAGACAGGAAAGTAGAAGGTAGAGGAAGACAGGAAAGTAGAAGGTAGAGGAAGACAGGAAAGTAGAAGGTAGAGGAAGATGGGAAAGTAGAAGGTAGAGGAAGACAGGAAAGTAGAAGGTAGAGGAAGATAGGAAAGTAGAAGGTAGAGGAAGATAGGAAAGTAGAAGGTAGAGGAAGATGGGAAAGTAGAAGGTAGAGGAAGACAGGAAAGTAGAAGGTAGAGGAAGACAGGAAAGTAGAAGGTAGAGGAAGACAGGAAAGTAGAAGGTAGAGGAAGACAGGAAAGTAGAAGGTAGAGGAAGAAGGAAAGTAGAAGGTAGAGGAAGACAGGAAAGTAGAAGGTAGAGGAAGACAGGAAAGTAGAAGGTAGAGGAAGACATAATGTAATGAATGAGTGAGAAGGAAAGTACAGTACATATGGAGGAAGACGTCGAGAAACATCAAAGTAAGACCAGACAGGTTTATGGGTAATTAAAGATAACATTATTGATATGTTTACCTCTGTATTGTGCTCACTGGGCAAGATTATGTTAACTTTATATCCTCTACGTATGTTCAATCTAACCAAAGTTATTATCATGATTGAGGTAAATAATGACATGATTAAAACACAGAAGAATGTTGAAATATTGTAATAACATAAACACCTGTGTACATAATAATTAAATAAATACTGTAAACCTCATTAACTACTAGCGACTAGGATTCGTGAGTTACATGACATTTCTAATTAATAAACACAATATCATAATGACTATAAAGGCAAGGTAGGATTCGTGATCAATTAACAAAAATAAAACTCAAACACAGAATAACAATAAGCATGAACACACCTATGGAACCAAACTGAACTACTGCAGTAAATAGTTGAAAGAATTACCCAGCAACTGAGTAAACAGTGAAGTGTAGTTATCATTAGCCATATATAACAGGGTGTCTCAAAAAAAAAATATATATATATACACACACATTGTCTTAAAGATTTTAGGTGGTGATCGTGTGAAGTAACGTGGGTACATTTTGTGATATATCTTGCATTATTGTACTCTTCTACCTACTGTATATATAAGATGGTGAAAATACCAACGTTTTGCCTTTTGAGAGCTTTTGATGACTTAAAACAGACATCTGATTGTTACATTAATAAAAGAGGCGTTTAGCTCATTATCAGAACATTTACACTTGTATTTTTTGTTCTCTTGTTCTCAGTGTCACCTGTAGGCACCTGTAAACACCTGTAGGCACCTGTGGGCACCTGTGCACCTGTTGAACCTTTTTACTCTAACAGTCTACACTCAAGTTAACACCAGTACCGAAGTTTTAACCTTAATTAACCAACTGACGAAGGTAATATCTCATGAATTACCCAGCCAGTGTATACCACCAGTGTTAACCTGAGTGTATACCATCAGTGTTAACCTGAGTGTATACCACCAGTGTTAACCTGAGTGTATACCACCAGTGTTAACCTGAGTGTATACCACCAGTGTTAACCTGAGTGTATACCACCAGTGTTAGCCCAACAGTTCATGGTACCTTAACAACAGACTAAAGAAACTGCTAGCTTAAAGAAAACTAAGTAGTAAACACGATGAAACTCAAACATTAGAACAAGGAATATTTTGCTCAATAACCGATGTCTTTAACACATTATACACACAGTGAAACCTCCATATAACGTACTATATGAAGAGGGAAGTGCGGTATATCGAGGGTCCATTAGATAAGAAACCTCATTATAACCTACAAAGCGAATTTCATAAAAACAACAGTACACAAACTACTATTCTTGCAATATATCAATTATCTATATACTTACTAAACTACACATATGTAAAGATTATACACATACACTCGTACACACGCTTGATAAATTAAGGAAAACACATAGAGACGGACCTAAGTTGTGTAATTTGAGAGCGAGACCAAGGATTAGGTTAAGTTAGGTTAGGTGAGGTTAGGTTAGGTTACTCTGATTAATTGTCAGTTGTTTAAGCATGTAATTAATATGAGATGGATGACATATTTGGTTGATTAATTACTACTGTATCTATCTGTCTATCTCTCTGCCTGTCTGTCTGTCCTCTTTTACCCAATAACTTAATATATTCCGTCTAAAACACACACACACGGGCCACCTCTGCTGCCATTGGGGGCGGGGGTTCAAGTGGTGGCCCGCTACTTGTCTTGTGTCTGTATGCGTCAATGTGTGTACAGGATACGTTGCAATGTGTCTACAGTATGTACGTCTGTGTGTACAGGAGACGTTGCAATGTGTCTATGTACGTCTAGGTGTGTACAGAATACGTTGCAATGCGTCTATGAATGTGTCTATGTACGTCTAGTGTGTACAGGAGACGTTGCAATGTGTCTATGTACGTCTATATGTGTACATGATACGTTGCAATGCGTCTATGTACGTCTATGTGTACAGGATACGTTGCAATGCGTCTATGTACGTATATGTGTGTAAAGGAGACGTTACAGTGTGTTTATCGGGTAAAACTTACTATAGAGACAAGCTTAAAGATACAGTATCGTGCCTCTTTGAACCACTAGACTACCCCCCCCCCAACCCCTCCTTATATTCAATAGTTATATCGTTGGTCATTCTGCGTCAGGAACCACGCCAAAGAACATAGGTGCTGAGACGCGGGTTCTGTATCGGGGAAACTGTCATTAATGAAGCATCAACACAACACAACAGTTTAATACCTCTTTACTCACCAAAACTCACACCATGGGTAAAGTATATAAACATCTCACATTGATAAGTAGTTAAAAAGCGTAAGACTAATTTATTAAAGAAGCCGCAGAACCTAACAAAACCAAGCTGGTCTTTCTGGCAGACCAACATCACACACTTATCTTGGTACTGTGAGGTGAGTGTGCAAGGACGAGTATTGATAGCTTATATATTAGTGGTATAAGGACACTACAGCTGGGTGTGGCTTCCGGTGTTACTGCTGCCAAGGATAACACCGAGGCCAAGCCGTAGGTCTAGAGGTAGAGAATAAATTACACAATTCTTAAATCGGGGAAACCAGACTGGTGGCCCCCTCGAGGTCTGCTGCCTTGGACCAGCCAACGTCGCAGTACTCGAATATTTCATGTACGCCTGAGGGAGTGTACATGAGAGTATACAGTCTCACAGGGTAGTTCGGTATCGTACATGTACCAGGTATTGTACGGACACAGTGGCACAGGTAATTGAAACATACAAATTCACGGAGTTTTGATTTTCTTCTCTTATATAGAACTCGGTAGTGAGGAGTCCTTACAGCTGTACTGAGCAGAGTTTGGTGGCCAGATAGTAGAGGTGGAGTGAGGTGGCAGCCATAGACACCATGTTACCAATAGCGATGATCATGTGTGTCTTGCGGAAGGCGCAGTAGAGGCGCATGTAGTGAGGGCAGTGAGAGAGGAGACCGGGCTTGTTGCTCCCCACCTCCTGCCCAAGACCCGCCTCACGCTCAATAGCGATCTGTGATGGGACAAATAAGGTCAAATATATAGAACAATTAAACACTTGAATAATGTCATCGTATTCAAAGGGTTAAAATATCGTACTCAATGGATCAGTTCAACGTACTCAAGTGGTTATCATTGTACTCGAGGGGTTAATTCAACGTATAGCAACATAACTAGTGTAGGTGGCCCCTGACAGTGACATAAGTAGTGTTGACCCCCATGACATAAATACAGTGACATGGTAGTGTAGGTGGTGTGACATAAGTAGTGGTGGCCCAGACAGTAGCATAATAAGTGATGTGTCTGACAGTGACAGTGGCCCCTGATAGTAGCATAAGTCGTGTAAGTGACCCCTGATAGTAACATGAAGGAAAGGTGAGGCATTTACCTTGACGGTGATGAGCTTGATGAGGACAGGTGTCAGGTAGAGACGGATGCCAAGGTTCACCAGAAAACAGGTCACCAAGATACAGCCCTGCAACATAGAGAAAGAGGGGTGTTGGGTCTACAGTATATTATCACCTGCCAACAGCAGTACTGGCATTATCAACGCCTGAGAAAAGACAGAGAGAGAAGGACAGAAACCGAGGCAGACAGAGATAGAGAGGCAGACAGACATAGACAGAGACAGAGAGAGACATAGACAGACAGAAGCAGAGACAGACACACTGGGAAAACAAGACAATTACCAGAGACCAAAATTTCACGTCCTAGGTTAGGTTAGGTTAAGCGAATTAATTATCAATATTTCAATTGTTTCGATTACCTTACTGAACTGCATATATTAAGCCTCGGTATTATAAAGATTTAACTGAAAATTATAGATAGTCGAATTTACTCTTGCTTGTTAGGTTAGGTTAGGTTAGGTTAGGTTAGGTTAGGTTAGGTTAGTTAAGTCGGATGCTGTAGAGTCGTGAAGCAGCGAGCAGACAACTTGTGAGGTAATTTACGTGATGTGCTGCAAGTGTATAAAAAAGCCTTCCTCAGTATGTCACACACACACATACACACACACACACACACACACACACACACACACACACACACACACACACACATCCCTCATTAATCTTCCTTGACTTAGCGACACCTCCTAGACGCCAGCAAACTCCCTTAGTGTTAATCGAAGTGTTTGTTGAACGTGCGGCCTCCATCAGCGCCCCCTAGAGCTGACCCCGTGGTGGCTGCCTACCCGTCCGCCACACACATTAGTTAAGTGTGATTGATCAGCTACGAGTGTGATCAAAGAATGAGTGTTGATCAAGGGAGAGCTTTAAGGTACTGTGAGGCTTAAATCTGACAGTTCATCAGTGACAAATGTGAAATAAAGTTGGCAGTACAGCAGTGAGACAGGCCGGCTAAACTGTGTGTGGTGTGTGTGTCCTGGGTGTGTGTCCTGGGTGGTGAGGGAGTGTGTGTGGTGAGGGAGTGTGTGTCCTGGGTGGTGAGGTGTTGTGGTCCTGGGTGGCGGGGTGTGTGCCCTTGGTGGTGAGAGTGTGTCCTGGGTGGTGAGTGTGTGTGACCTGGGTGGTGAGGGTGTGTGTGTCCTGGGTGGTGAGGGGTGTGTGTGCCCTGTGGTGAGGTGTGTGCGTCCTGGATGGTGAGGGGTGAGGGTGTGTCCTGGGTGGTGTGTGGGTGGTGAGGGAGTGTGTGTCCTGGGTGGTGAGGGAGTGTGTGTGTGTCCTGGTGGTGAGGAAGTGTGACCTGGTGAAGGAGTGTGTGTGTCCTGGTGTGGGAAGTGTGTGACCTGGGTGGTGAGGGAGTGTGTGTCCTGGGTGGTGAGGTGGTGTGTGTCCTGTGGTGGTGAGAGAGGTGTGTGTCCTAGGTGGTGAGGGGGTGTGTCCTGGGTGGGTGAGGGGTGTGTGGTCCCGGTGGTGAGGGTGTGTGACCTGGGTGTGAGGGGGGTGTGTCTGTCAGTGGTGGTGAGAGAGTTTGTGTGTCCTGTGGTGAAGGCGTGTATGTCCTGTGGTGAGGGAGTGTGTGTGTTCTGGTTGGTGAGGGAGTGGGTGACCTGGTGGTGAGGGGGGTGTGTCATGTGGTGGTGAGGAGGTGTGACCTGGGTGGTTAGGGGAGTGTGTGTGTCCTGGGTGGTGAGGTGTGTGTGTCCTGGTGGTGAGGGAGTGTGTGTCCTAGGTGGTGAGGGAGGTGTGTCCTAGGTGGTGAGGGGGTGTGGTCCTGGGTGGTGAGGGGGTGTGTGTGTCCCGGGTAGTGAGTGTGTGGACCTGGGTGGTGAGGGTGTGGTCTGTCATGTGGTGAGAGAGTTTGTGTCCTGGGTGGTGGTGGTCCTGGGTGAGGGAGTGTGTGTCCTGGGGTGAGGAGTGTGTGACCTGGTGGTGAGGGGTGTGTTGGGTGGTGGAGAGAGTGTGTTTGTGTCCTGGGTGGTGAGGGGGTGTCCTGGGTGGTGAGGGGGTGTGTCCCCGGTGGTGAGAGAGTGTGTCCTGGGTGAGGAGGTGTGTGTCCTGGGGGTGAGAGAGTGTATCCTGGAGAGAGAGGTGTGTGTCTCAGGTGGTGAGGGGAGTGTGGACCTGGGGATGGATGTGTGTCCTGTGGTGAGGGAGTGGTGTCCCGGGGGTAGAGGAGGGTGACCTGGGTGGTGAAGGGATGTGTGGTCTCGTGGTGAGGAGTGTGTGTCCGGTAGAGAGAGGGACCTGGGTGGTGAGGTGGTGTGGGGTGGTGAGGAGAGTGTGCGTGTCCTGGTGGTGAGGGGGTGTGGGGGTCCTGAGGAGAGTGTGTCCTGTGGTGAGAGATTGTGGGACCTGGTGGTGAGGGGGTGTGTGTGTCCTGGGGAGGAGAGGTGTGTGTCCTGGTGGTGAGAGAGTTCCTGGGGAGAGGTGTGTCCTGCAGGGAGTGGACCGTGGTGAGGGGTGTGTGTGTGTCCTGGTGGTGAGGTGTCCTGGGGGGTGCCCCTGTGTGAGGGTGTCCTGCAGAGCGGTGTATGTCCTGGGTGGTGAGGTGTGTCCTGGGGGGAGCGGGTGTCCCTGGGTGGTGAGGGTGTGTGTGTCCGTGGGAGGGAGGAGAGTATTAGTTGTTGACAGCTCTGAGGTGTTCCCCCAATGAGTGATACCTGACGACAGTGTGTTGACTCATACTGGCTCTGTGACCATCAACCCAGCCTCCTGGGGTGTGACTCCACTCATACTCAGCCTCCTGGGGTGTGACTCACCTACACCAGCCTCCTGGGGTGACTCACCATACTCAGCCTCCTGGGTGTGACTCCACCATACTCACACCTGGGGTGACTCACCACAATCAGCCACCTGGGGTGTGACTCACCCATACCTCAGCCTGGGTGTGGCTCACTCATACTGCCTCCTGGGTGTGACCACCACACCAGCCTCCTGGGTGGGACCCACCACATCAGCCTCCTGGGGCGTGACTTCAAACACAGCCTCCTGGACTCACCATACTCCCCTCTGGGGTGGACTCCTCAACCTCCTGGGATGTGACCACCCATACTCAGCCTCCTAAGTGACTTACAAACACAGCCTCCTGGGGTGACTCACCATACCACCTCTTGGGGGTGTGACTCACTCAACCTCCTGGGGTGTGACTCACCATACTCAGCCTCCTGGGGTGTGACTCACCATACCAGCCTCCTGGGTGTGACTCAAGCAAACTCCTGGGCGTGACTTAAACACAGCCTCCTGGGTGTGACTCACTATACTCAACCTCTTGGGTGTGACTCCACTCAACCTCCTGATGTGACCACCCATACCAACCCGAGGTGTGACTCACTCAAACCCAACCTCCAGGGGTGTGACTCACCAGAGTGTGAGACAACTCTGCTTCATGAGTGTTCAGAGTATGAAACAACTGCTTGGATCAAAAACCAACAGGTGTTCAAAGTTGTCATAAATAAAGATTTGGTTCAAGGATCGCGGGCGATAATTAGCACCTAAAAACCTGTATATGTTAAAGGCTGCTAAACGTAGAGTGAGGCATAAAGAAAATCAAGATTGCAACAAACTGCTGTACACACACACACACACACACACACACACACACACACACACACACACACACACACACACAAGATGCCCTGAAACAACGAATGATCACCATTGGCACAGTGCCTTGTTCTGAATGCATGTTGTCAGAAGTGCGCAATAAGATTTAGTACAAAATGTGGCGAAACACAACACCAGTATGATCTCTGCACAGCCACAACAGAGCCTCATAACGAACTTATATTCTTTATCAATATATGTAGTTTCTGTACCTTTGATAGTTTAGGCATAATTAGTGGTTAAAATGGTAAGGCGTCGTTTGAACAAAAGTACTCGAGACATCACCTTTACGTGCTATAAAGGCTAAAGTATAAGCGAGATGTTAATATCAGACTCTTCTGTCGACTCCACAAATTGGTTCCATACAATATAGTACTGCTATGGGTGACATGGGGGTACTGAGAGAGTTGTTTGTGTGACCATCAGCCACGTTATTAAGGCATCTGGATCTACAGAAGACTACGAAAAAATACATTTAACTTTTTCCATCAAAATATATAAAATATTCCGGTATTTAATATATCTCTATAAGACCTGACAGATGATAATAAACAGAATAAATAGTTACGTTTGATTTATCGTAACCATAGAGTAATAACACAGGTCTTGGTGCTCACTTTGACAATATTAAACCAAGGACGACTCACACTCGATGGACGACAGTGAATATGAATATAATAATAAGAACTAGAAGTCTTGACGATTTAATAAACAAAGAATTAGTAGACAGTTGGGAAGGAGGAAGGGCTGTGGAGGAGGAGGGAGTGGGGAGGAAGAGGGGGTGGAGGAGGAAGAGGGGGGGGAGGAGAGGGGGGTGGGGGAGGAGGAGGAGGGGGGGTGTGCTTAATGTCAAGAGTTGTTTGTGACGTTTTGTTTGCCTTTGTATGTGATTAATGAGACTGTTAATTCCAGGTCACAAACAGCATATGAAACAAGACGATAATGTTATAAGGTAAAACTTCTTCCAAATACAGTGATAACACAGTACTGGTCGGCTATGTTATCACCGATTGAGAAACTGAAGGACACGTGTTGAATCATCGTAATGTCCGTGTCACTCTTAATGTATGCAAAGGGGACACGGCCATTCAGATCACAGGATGACGGTACTTCTCTCTATGTATATTTGTGTGAGAATATACTTGTGCAAAGGCATGATATTGTTTACGTATGTATGGTTGCACTGTGTGTGTGTGTGTGTACCCATACAATATATACTCGAAAATGACCTCTCCAAAACAAGCTTTGAGATATTTCAGGAAGATTATAAAATATCGTCTGCACCATCACACACAGTCCCTAGCTCTCACACAGCCCCCAGCCTCCACACACAGTCCCTAGCTCACACAGCCCCTAGCCCTCACACAGCCCCTAGCCCTCACACAGTCCCTAGCCATCACACAGCCCCTAGCCCCCAAGCCCCTAGCCATCACACAGTCCCCAGCCCTCACACAGTCCCTAGCCCTCACACAGCCCCTAGCCACACAGTCCCTGCCCTCACACATCCCCTAGCTTTCACACAGTTCCTAGCCCTCACACAGCCCCTAGCTCACACAGTCCCTGCCCCACACACAGCCCCTAGCCCTCACACAGTCCCTAGCCTCACACAGTCCCTCGCCCTCACACGCCCCCAGCCTCACACAGTCCCTAGCCTTCACACAGTTCCCAGCCCTCACACAGCCCCTAGCCCTCACACATCCCCTAGCCCTCACACAGCCCCTAGCCCTCACACAGTCCCTAGCCCCACACAGTCCCTAGCCTCACACAGTCCCTAGCTCTCACACAGCCCCAGCCCCACACAGCCCATCCCACACACACCCCCCAGCCCCACACAGTCCTCGCCCTCACACAGCCTCCTACCCTCCACACAGTCCCTAGACGCTCACAGTCCCCAGCCCACACACAGCCCCTAGCCCCACAGTCCCTAACCTCACACAGTCCCCATCCCCCTCACACAGCCCCTAGCCTCATACAGCCCCTAGCCTTCACACAACCCCTAGCCCCTACAAGCCCCTAGCCCTCACACAGCCCACAGCCCCACACAGCCCCTAGCTCACACAGCCCCTAGCCGCCCTCACACACAGCCCCTAGCCCTCACACAACCCCTAGCCCACACAGCCCCTAGCCCTCATACAGCCCCCCTAGCCTTGCACAACCCCTAGCCCTTACACAGCCCCAGCCTCACACAGCCCATAGTCCCTCACACAGCCCATAGTCCCCACACAGCCCCTAGCCCCTCACACAGCCTCTAGCCCCTCACACAGCCCCTAGCCCTCACACAGCCCCCAGCCCTCCCATTGCCCCCTAGCCTCACACAGCCAGCTCCCACAGTAACGACTCTCCTTCATCTTTCCTCTCCAATAGACATCCTCTCTACCTCCCCCTCCGTCGCTCACCCTCCTGCTTCTCACACTCCTCCTCCCTCCTACTACCCCACCCCCCCCTCTTATTGTCTGTTTTCCTGTTTGTGCATCTCTCTCTCTCTCTCTCAGTAATGCCCCCTCTAATCTTTTGTTCGCGTCATTAGAGAGAGACGATTCTTCCTTCCTTCACACCAGTAAACAACTTGGTCGCCTCTTCCCGCCTCACACCTGGCTAGTGACACGCGCTCTCTCCGTCTGCCACAAGTCTGATGGTATTTTGAGGTTTTAAAAGGAGTTCTTCCTTCTCACTCGACGCTTTCTTCCCTCCCTACTGCTGCCACCATCACTACTACTCAATACCCCCTGCCACCACTACCAATCCTCGTCACCGTTACCCCACTATCACCACAACTACCACAACTACTACTGCCACCTTTTAAATTACCATCTTATCTGCCACCATTACTACTACTACCACTAACACCGTCATCACCACTACCACCATTACTACCACTACCACCACCAACACCCACACACCACCACCACCACCACCACAACACCCTCACCACCAACACCCTCACCACCACTACCACCACGACCAACCAACCCTCGTCACTACCACCACCACTAGCAACTTCACTACCAACATCTGGCTAGATTTACAAAGGAATTTCTTTTACCAGCAAAAACAAACACACTATCTGCTCTACGTCACAAAATCTTGCTTTTATACATTTATAAAAAGTTCGTTGTATAATAAGTGAAGAAAAGGTTCATCGTGTGAGAATCTTTAGAACACTCCTGCCACGAGCCCTTGTTTCGGGTGCTGTATTCATAATCAATGTACCTTATAGGCTACAATTTTGTTGTTATCATAAGCTGGAGTAATGAGGGTAAGATTCTCTCTATCTGTCCCTGAAGACATTATGTAAAGTATCTCAAAAGTATCTGTCCACAACACTGTATGAAACATTATGAGGCCACGGGTGATACATATTCGGTACATGTATTCACTTGAAATATAGTTTAACATAAGTATGCATTGTTTAGTTATCAAATGTAGTAGGATCAGTACGCCATAGAGCCAGGCATACCAACCCTCCTGACATCAGGAGTTGCAGATACATCTTGGAGATACTGTACTTCATTGGGTGTGTACAATATTGTTTGTATCCCTGCACTGTCTCTTGCATTCTTGTATACTTACATTATGTACATTGATTATTTATTTGCACTGTGTAATGTATATCTTTATTATTATTATATACTTTTATTATTATTATTATTATCACATAAAACACCAAAAGTTAAAAAAATTAAAAATCTGCTTCTCAAGTTTAAAAGACTAGAGTAGCTGCCCTCGAGCACTGTTCCGGGGTATGGTGAGGAGGATAAGAAACATCTGGAGGAGACACATTGATTGACTGTTCCATAACAATGAACCGGAACTGTGTAGCCACCTCGCCAGACTCGGAGAAAGAGAGAGAGAGAGAGAGAGAGAGAGAGAGAGAGAGAGCGACTAAACCTGTCGAGGACGATCTTTTTTTTCACTCAGAGGCTGGTGAGAGCAGCGGCTGTCGATGGAAGAGTGAAGGGCAAGAGCAATAGTGACTAACCTGACGCGCGCTTTATCACGTAGGGTTCCCTTTATACACACACACACACACACACATACAATTATAACTCGATGTGTGTGTGTGTGTGTGTGTGTGTGTGTGTGTGTGTGTGTGTATGTGTATGTGTACCTCGCTGTCATCTATAAAACCAGAGACGAAAAGATTATAGCTAAAAGTAAGTCAATAATTCATAACGAGACTGTAACGAGAATAACTGTAACGAGAACAAATATAGCTAACGAGGAGTCTGAGTTTTGGTTCTGTTTCAAGTTACCTTCACGGTACAGTATTTCTTAAACGACATTAAATATGGAAAATATATTGTGGCATTCTGACGCAGGAACAAACACGACATTCTTTAGTGTAACGGTATGGTGAAGTTTATAGGCTGCTGCTTCTCGTGAAACTCTCTATAAACCTAGGAGCTTATGGATAAATCAATACTAAAGCACATACCATTCAGTGTGGAGTTTAGCATAATGACGCGTGTATCTAAGAAATTGAGTGAATGTCTTTATAATTTGTAATTGTAACGCACAACTTTCAATTCCAGTGTGGTTTTAGTACAAACAGGTGTCATCATCACACCTGGGCACTATATCAGTGTCTTACCTGCATCATCTGGTGAGTGTCCCACAGGTGTGTTGGGTGGTGTTGTGTGTACATCACCACAGCCACCAACATCAGAGCCGCGTTGCTGCAAAAAAGTAGAGCGGGAAGAGCACCTGTTGCCTGCGCGAACACGTGTCGGGGACGGAGGGAAGAGGCAAGACCTGGGTGGGGAAGATGAGGAACACAGGTGAATCTGGATGTTGTGGCGGTGTATGCAGGTGCTACCATATCCTGCAGGGATCTTTGAGCACCTTCCACTGCATTTTAATAAGTATACTTGACAACAACTTCTAAAACTTATGAAACCATTTTTGGGGAGGGTAAATGAGGAAGAGATGGAACAGGTAGTGTATTAATCAATCGTATTGCACTTGAGTTTCTTAAGTTTTGTTTAAGAGGATTTTCTCTTTTGAGGTACAGTATTTATATATAAGCAAGTCGAAATAGTGATATAAATTTAAATCCATATCAGCTGGTCACAAACTTGAATGCAGTGAATCCGACATCAGCCAACAACACGACCACCTTCTCTGACCAACTCGACTCACCTAACACAAAAGTCATCCACATCTGACTGCCGAAGACGGTACTGACGGCGGCGATATAAACCTAGTTAGTGTGGAGGCCTCAAGTAGTATGCCTGCAGGAATCGGGGAACAGCCTGAAGCCGAGATACACCACCGCCACTATTGTGATGAAATGTGCAGGCTGCGTGTGCTCCAACAAAGCTCTGGTGGTCCACACACAAAAATGAGATGTTTCAGAACTAGTCCTCAAGATTCTAGTTATTATTTCATCACAACATTGTTATTACTGTCTGGCTCAGTGAAGTGGCCGCTCGACATAAGGTCACTTGAAGGTCTGGTCATTGCAAAAAACCACAACATATTGCACAACTGTTGCTGACCTTGTGTTTTTAGTTACAAGAATTAAAAACAAAAAGGTTTCATTGTAAATCTATTTAAGAATATTTTTTGTTTTTGTTTTAATACACAAATGACTAAACTTTATTTTAGTTTACTGAAGATTAAATACCGATTATACATATTATAATAATCATTTGAGACATAGAATAATATTAAAGATTAGTTAAATAAATCCCGATGTAATTTTGTCTATAATTCATTAATAAACAATAATAGTCATAAAATATCACAAAACAACGAATAAGATTCATAAATGTTAAAATACTTTTGGCTGTGTTTAGTGGTGTTAAAACATTACAGTGTTAAGAATAAACACTCTCTCTCTCTCTCTCTCTCTCTCCTCTCTCTCTCTCTCTCTCTCTCTCTCTCTCTCTCTCTCTTTGTATTATTGCTCCGTGTACTGAATTGACTAAACTCAGGACCTGGGTAATACGTAATACTGTAAACCTCGAAAAAAAAAACAGTAAACAACACAACACACTTCTACAAGACAGTAACACACCTCTCAAGACAGTAACACACCTCTACAAACACACACCTCTACAACACACACCTCTACAACTACAACACACACCTCTACAACACACACACCTCTACAACACACACCTCTACAACACACACACCTCTACAACACACACCTCTACAACACACACCTCTACAACAAAACACATCACCTTATAAGAGTTAATAACACTGGTGGAGGTAAATACAGGTTATGTAAATTATTATATTTACTAGTAGCATTAACCTGGCTGCTTAATTCAGGTTTTATTTCCTATTAAGTTTAATAATACGTACCAGGAAGTCTTACTGGTCAGTACTCAAGGCAGAGGCCTATTATTTTATTATGCTTAATACTCTGTTATACTTCCTTTGTTTTCAGGAGAATTTGTTTTTAAAGCTTTACTTTTGCTGTGAAGAAGTACCAGCTCACTGCCTTGTATACTGTATGGGAGGGTGTTGTGCTCACACTGCCTTGTATACTGTATGGGGGGAGTGTTGTGCTCACACTGCCGCCTTGTATACTGTATGGGAGGGCGTTGTGCTCACACTGCCGCCTTGTATACTGTATGGGAGGGTGATGTGCTCACACTGCCGCCTTGTATACTGTATGGGAGGGTGTTGTGCTCACACTGCCGCCTTGTATACTGTATGGGAGCGTTGTGCTCTGATGCCTTATACTGTATGGGAGGTGATGTGCTCCCTGCCGCCTTGTATACTGTATGGGGAGGTGTTGTGCTCACACTGCCGCCTTGTATACTGTATGGGAGGTGTTGTGCTCACAGTGCCGCCTTGTATACTGTATGGGAGGTGTTGTGCTCACACTGCCTGTATACTGTATGGGAGGTGTTGTGCTCACTGCGCCTTGTACTGTATGGGGAGGTGTTGTGCTCACAGTGCCGCCTTGTATACTGTGGGAGGTGTTGTGCTCACACTGCCGCCTTGTATACTGTATGGGGAGGTGTTGTGCTCACACTGCCGCCTTGTATACTGTGTGGGAGTGTTGTGCTCACACTGCCGTCTTGTATACTGTATGGGGGGTGTTGTGCTCACTGCCGCCTTGTATACTGTATGGGAAGTGTTGTGCTCACACTCCGCCTTGTACTATGGGAGGTGTTGTGCTCCACACTGCCGGCTTGTATACTGTATGGGGGTGTTGTGCTCACACTGCCGTCTTGTATACTGTATGGGGAGGTGTGTACTCACACTGCCCTTGTATATATAGGGTGTTGTGCTCACACCCTTATACTGTATGGGAGGTGTTGTTCAGCCACCGCCTTGTATACTGTATGGGAGGCGTTGTGCTCACACTGCCGCCTTGTATACTGTATGGGAGGGGCTACCACACTGCCGCCTTGTATATTGTATGGGGGGTGTTGTGCTCACTCTGCCTTGTATACTGTATGGGAGGTGTTGTGCTCACACCGCCTTGTATACTGTATGGGGCGGTGTGCTCACACTGCCTTGTATACTGTATGGGAGTGTTGTGCTCACACTGCCGCCTTGTATACTGTATGGGAGGGCGTTGTGCTCACACTGGCTTGTATACTGTATGGGGTTGCTCACCCTGCCTTGTATACTGTATGGGGTGTTGTGCTCACACTGCCGCCTTGTATACTGTATGGGAGGGTGTTGCTCACACTGCATTATTTGTTCCGGTGGTGTGGTTGAGGGCAGTATTTGGTGAACCATCAGCATCATCTGTACCTCAACTGCCCTAGTTACTCGCTAATACGACTGTGTGTGGTGTGTGGTGTGTGTGTGTGTGTGTGTGGTGTGTGGTGTGTGTGTGGTGTGTGTGTGTGTGTGTGTGTGGTGTGTGTGTCTGTGTGGTGTGTGTGTATGTGGTGTGTGTGTGGTGTGTGGTGTGTATGTGTGGTGTGTGTGTGTGTGTGTGGTGTGTGTGTGTGTGTGTGGTGTGTGTGTGTGTGTGTGGTGTGTGTGTGTCTGTGTGGTGTGTGTGTATGTGGTGTGGTGTGTATGTGTGTGTGTGGTGTGTGTGTGTGTGTGTGTGTGTGTATGTGTTTAGTACGATGAGGTGGAAGAAACTTGACATACCCAACAATGATTTAAATAGTTATCATCCACTAATGAATCTGTGTGAGTGTCTAGGCTAGAGTCTCAGACGCCATATTTATGCGTAAGTCATGACTGCTACACACGTTACGTCCGACAAAAAAGCGCTTACCTGTACCAAGGGCATTGTCCTTCTCGTTGCCTGGAAGTGTTTGTACTTCTTGCCGTATTCTTGATCTGCGCCTTGGTCACCTTGGTGGCTCCCTCTTCCGTGGTCCACCAGTTTCTCCAGCTCTTGGTTGGTGAGGCGTTGGTGGAGGAGGAAACATGCTGAACCCGGCGAAGGATCTGGTTGCATCTCTGGGGGCGGAACTCAAATCGAGTGGAAGCGAGAGCGGTACACGTTGGTCTTGTCGGGGCTCTCCGTCAGTGTGGTGCTTACCTCTGCCACGGTCATGGCAGCCACGTTACTTACTTGACACGCACATTAAATCTGGGCTGCTCCTCGGGTCAGCTGCCCAAGATCACTTAACAAAATGTGTAACTGGACAGTATATATTCTTGAGGTGAATTGAACTAACTCCTCCTTATGTATTGCACTGATTAAGTACAAAACAAATTCCGCTGGTCGAGGTTAATTAAAGTTGAGGTCAAGTTGTGTCTTCAGATATTCACCAGAGAGGCGCTGTTCGTGGTATGACTGACGAAGCGTCCGCCCGCTTCTTTATACTGTCACTCAGAGGTTGCCAGTGAGGCATATGAAATATCTCGCATAAATGATCTCAACTGTGTTCTCGATACACTGTGGGGTGTTTAGTCACTGTTAAGTAATGATAAATAACAAAAGATAATCGATAGATTTGATACAGTTTTTTCTTATATATTAATGTAAATATAAAATAAAAGGTTATCTGTGGTAAAAATGGCAAGACCTTGTAAGTGCTGATTGCTTGATGGTGAAAAACTTAGATTATGAGGTTAAAATCTTGCACAAGTATAACATTGTAAGCCAGATAGCTCACTAGAGGAAGTTGCGGGAGGTGACACTATTGGCCGTGCCGACACACTCACTAGTGGCCGACACACTCACCGACACACTCACTAGTGGCCGACACACACCTGAGACACTCACTAGTGGCCGACACATACCGACACACACTCACTAGTGGCCGACACATACACCGACACACTCACTAGTGGCCGACACATACACCGACACACTCACTAGTGCCGACACACACCGACACACTCACTAGTGGCCACACACACCGACACCTCACTAGTGGCCGACACACACACCGACACACTCACTAGGTGGCCGACACACTCACCGACACACCTCCTAGTGGCCGACACACACACCGACACACTCACTAGTGGCCGAACACACACCGACACACTCACTGGTGGCCGACACACACACCGACACACTCACTAGTGGCCGACACACCGACACACTACTAGTGGCCGACACCACACCGACACACTCACTGGTGGCCGACACACACACCGACACACTCACTAGTGGCCGACACACTCACCGACACACTCACTAGTGGCCGACACACACACCGACACACTCACTAGTGGCCAACACATACACCGACACACTCACTAGTGGCCACACACACACCGACACACTCACTAGTGGCCGACATACACCGACACACTCACTATGTGGCCGACACACACACCGACACACTCACTAGTGGCCGACACACCGACTTACACTCACTAGTGGCCGACACACACCGACACACTCACTAGTGGCCACGACACACACCGACACACTCACTAGTGGCCGACACACACAAACACTCACTGGTGGCCGACACACCGACACACTCACTAGTGGCCGACACACCGACACACTCACTAGTGGCCGACCACACCGACACACTCACTAGTGGCCGACACACTCACCGACACACTCACTAGTGGCCGACACACTCACCGACACACTCACTAGTGGCCGACACATACCGACACACTCACTAGTGGCCGACACATACACCGACACACTCACTAGTGGCCGACACACCGACACACTCACTGGTGCCGACACACCGACACACTCACTGGATTGACACACACACCGACACACTCACTGCTGACACACTCACCGACACACTCACTAGTGGCCGACACACACCGACACACTCACTGGTGGCGACACACACCGACACTCTCACTAGTGGCCGACACACCACGACACACTCACTAGTGGCCGACACACACACCGACACACTCACTATTGGCCGACACACTCACCGACACACTCACTGGTAGTGAGCACACACACCGACACACTCACTAGTGGCCGACACACACCGACACACTCACTAGTGGCCGACACACCGACACACTCACTAGTGGCCGACACACACACCGACACACTCACTGATGGGCGACACACACCGACACACTCACTAGTGGCCGACACACCGACACACTCACTAGTGGCCGACACACCGACACACTCACTAGTGGCCGACTCACCGCCACGCTCACTAGTGGCCGACACACACCGACACACTCACTAGTGGCCGACACACACCGACACACTCACTAGTGGCCGACACACACACCGACACACTCACTAGTGGCCGACACACTCACTAGTGGCCGACACACTCACTAGTGGCCGACACACTCACTTTTGGTGACACTATAGAAACGGTTGTAGGAATATTTAAGATAATAATCGTACATCGACCAGTGAGTGTGTGTGTGTGTGTGTGTGTGTGTGTGAGTGTGTGTACCTTCTGTATGTCACGTATACGTCTCCGCTCTTTCGCACGCTCTCAATCACTTCCTTCACAGTACTGTACGTCGAGAAGCTCTGGGAACACCGCCTTGCGTAACACTCTAATGACGTCAGAAACAACAACGCAGATGAGTTTGTATTCTCCCACCACTGTTCCCTTCTGCTGCCCCCTCTGCCACGCTCTACTGCTGATCCATCAGTCATGTAGGCAGAGAGAAAACAAGTCTATTTGTCTGTGGTGTGTGTGGGTACTCTGGCTGGTGTTGTCTGGCAGGCATGTTGCTCTTCTCGTCTCTGGTTCATGCTAGGAGACTCCCTTGAGGCAACACAAGGCTCACACGCCCCTCCCTCCATCACACATTCATTCCTCCTCCCTCCTCCCTCTTCACTAACCCTCCTCCATGACTCACCCTCCGACCCTCCACAGCTCACCTTCCCTCCCTTCACCATTCACCTCCCTCCTCCTCCCTCTCCCTCTTTCCTCCTTCCCTCTTCACTAACCCCTCCACGACTCACCCTCCGACCTCCACCACTCACCTCCCTTCCTCCACTCACCCTCCACCACCACTCACCTTCTCTCCCCACCACCACTCACCTTCTCTCCCTCCACCACCACCTTCCTTCCCTCTACCACCACCACCTCTCCCTCCCTCCACCACTTCCCTCCTCTACCACGACTCGCCTCCATCCACCACCTCCCTCCCTCCTCCCTCCTCCCTCCCCCCCTCCCTCCACCACTCACCTACCCTCTTATCAGGCACTTTATCAATCGAATTTATTGACCATAGTGCAATAATTATTTTCTACACCGTATACACAGACAGACAGACCGAAGGAACTTGTGCATTTATTTTTGTTTTCCTGTTTCTTATTAAACACGAGACATAATTCTAGAAACTGCTCTGTGACTCAGGAGTTGATGGAAGACTGTGTAGCATACTTAAACTCTGTACTGTCCACTATGTACTGTGTAACACATTGTTCCACTATGTACTGTAACACACATTGTTCCACTATATGTACTCCACTATATGTACACATTGTTCCACTATATGTACTAAACACATATTGTTCCACTATAAGTACATATTTGTTCATTCTATGTAAACACATTGTCTCACTATGTACTGTAACACATATTCCACTATATGTACTGTGTAACACATTGTTCCACTATGTACTGTGTAACACATATTGTTCCACTATATGTACTGTGTAACACATTGTTCCACTATTTGTACTGTAGTAACACACCCACTATATGTATTGGTAACATATTGTTCCACTATATGTACTGTAACACATTGTTCCACTATATGTATATATTGTTCCACTATATGTACTGTTAACACATTGTTCCACTATTTCACACACATTCCACTATATCAGTAACACATATTGGTCCACTATATGTACTGTGTAACACATTGTTCTATACAGTATAAACTTTGCTTTATAATCACATTACACTCGTTACCACTATCCTAATAACCACTACCCCTGATAACCATTCTGATAACCATCAGTTCACCCCCGATAACCAACCCCGATAACCACTACCCCGATAACCACTGCCCAAATAGCCACTATAACCATTGCCCCATAACCAATGCCCCGATAACCACTGCCCCGATAACCACTACCGATAACCACTATCCTGAAAACTACAACCAATAACCACTACCCCGATAACCACTACCCCGATAACCACTACCCCGATAACCACTGCCCAAATAGCCACTACCCTATAACCGTCCCGATAACCAATGCCCCGATAACCACTGCCCCGATAACCACTATCCCCGATAACCACTATCCCGAAACTACAACCCCAATAACCACTACCCCGATAACCACTACCCCGATAACCACTGATAACCACTGCCCAAATATTGCCCCGATAACCACTGCCCCGATAATCTGATCCTAAAACCACATAACCCCGATAACCACTTCATCACTCCCGATAACCACTATCCCAATAACCACTACCCCGATAACCATTGCCCCTCTAACCACTCCAAATAACCACTACCCCGATAACCACTACCCCGATAACCACTGCCCAAATAGCTACTACCCTATAACC
This sequence comes from Homarus americanus, assembly GCF_018991925.1. NCBI lineage: Eukaryota > Metazoa > Arthropoda > Malacostraca > Decapoda > Nephropidae > Homarus > Homarus americanus. The sequence continues at coordinate 21,959 of NW_024717648.1, read as the reverse complement.
ATTGCCCCGATAACCAATGCCCCGATAACCACGTCAATAACCTACCCCGATAACCACTATCCCGAAAATACAACCCTAATAACCACTACCCCGACAACCACTGCCCTGATAACCACTACCCCGATAACCACTACCCCGATAACCAGTACCCCGATAACCACTAACCCGATAACCACTACCCCGATAACCACGACCCCGATAACCACTACCCCGATAACCACTCTATCCTATTCTTCATATTCTTTCATCACTATTTATGGAGGTAATGCAATAAAGAGCTTAAATAATTAAGTTACATAAATAATAATTAATATATAAATAAATAAATAAATGAATAAATATCACAAAGCAAAATTCAAGTCCTTAAGGATGAAAGCTTCATAAACTACAATAATTCAATGCCTTTATCAACCCAGCTGTCTCCTCCTACCAGAACCCAAGCTGTCCGCCTCACCAGAACCCAGCTGTCCGCCTCCTACCAGACCTGCTGTCCGCCTCCTACCAGACCCAGCTGTCCGCCTCCTACCAGACCAGCTGTCCGCCTCCTACCAGACCAGCTGTCCGCCTCCTACCAGACCCAAGCTGCCCGCCTCCCACCAGACCTGTTGTCCGCCTCCACCAGACCAGCTGTCCGCTCCTACCAGACCAAGCTGTCCGCCTCCTACCAGACCCAAGCTGTCCGCCCTGACCCAAGCTGTCCGCCTCCTACCAGACCCAAGCTGTCCGCCTCCTACCAGACCTGTCCGCCTCCTACCAGAACCAGCTGTCCGCCTCACCAGACCAGCTGTCCTGCCTCCACCAGACCCAAGCTGTCCGCCTCCCACCAGACCCAAGCTGTCCGCCTCCTACCAGACCCAAGCTGTCCGCCTCCTCCAGACCCAAGCTGTCCGCCTCCTCCAGACCGCTGTCCGCCTCCTACCAGACCCACTGTCGCCTCCTAACACCAAAGCTGCTCTAGATTCCTAGTATATGAGACACTCCACCTCTCCCACCTGCACTGTGTCTTAATCAGCTGGGGGTCTGATGACGTTCTTGCCTATGTTGAAGAAACCCAACCTCAAACCGTCACGTTAAGATGAAGATTTCATTAAAGTTTCTCAAAGACATCAGCAAGATTTTCATTACCTAACCTAACCTAACTCATCAAACTTAACCTAACCTCATCAAATCTTAACCTAACCTAACCAAAGACTAATAATGATGACGCCACATAAGCTCCTGAGTCTAGTTTGTCGCACCTTATCATCATACCAAACCATTGTAGAACCTTTTGAGTTAGTGTGGAAGATGTTATATATATGTATAAATGAATCGATCTGTCTGTCGTCCGTCCTTCAGTCCGTCAATCTCTATTGTTTCTCTGTCATCTAGTGCTCTGTCATCTAGTCTCTTCATCCAGTGTCTCTGTCATCTAGTGTCTCTCTGTCATCTAGTGTCTCTCTGTCATCTGTGGTATCTCTGTCATCTAGTGTCTCGTCATCTAGTGTCTCTCTGTCATCTAGTGTCCTGTGTCATCTAGTGTCTCGTCATCTAGGTCTCTGTCATCTGGTGTCTCTGTCATCTAGTGTCTCTGTCATCTAGTGTCTCTGTCATCCAGTGTCTCACATCTAGTGTCTCAGTCATCTAGTGTCTCAAATATCTAGTGCCTCTGTCATCTAGTGTCTCTCATCATCTGAAGTATATCTCTGTCATCTAGTGTCTCTGTCATCTAGTGTCTCTGTCATCTAGTGTCTCAGTCAACCTAGTGTCTCAGTCATCTAGTGTCTCTCTGTCATCGGTCTCTGTCATCAGTGTCTCTGTCATCTAGTGTCTCTCTGTCATCTAGTGTCTCTGTCATCTAGTGTCTCAGTCATCTAGTGTCTCTCTGGCATCTAGTGTCTCTCTGTCATCTAGTGTCTCTCTGTCATCTAGTGTCTCTGTCATCTAGTGTATCTCAGTCATCTAGTGTATCTCAGTCATCTAGTGTCTCTGTCATCTAGTGTATCTCGTCATCTAGTGTCTCTGTCATCTAGTGTTCTCTCTGTCATCTAGTGTATCTCTGTCATCTAGTGTCTCCCAGTCATCTAGTGATTCTGTCATCTAGTGTCTCAGTCATCTAGTGTCTCTGTCACCAGTGTCTCTGTCATCTAGTCTCTGGCATCTATGTTCAGCTCATCTAGTGTCTCCAGTCATCTAGTGTCTCTGTCATCTAGTGTCTCTGTCATCTAGTGTCTCTGTCATCTAGGTCTCTTGTTATCCAGTTCTCTGTCATCCAGTGCATCTCAGCCATCTATCTCATCAACTCTTCATCTAGTATTCTCATCAGTGTCTCTCTCATCTAGTGTATCTCAGTCATCTAGTGTCTCTGTTCATCTAGTGTCTCTGTCATCTAGTGTCTCTCTGTCATCCAGTATCTCATCATCAGTGTATCTCAGTCATCTAGTGTCTCTCTGTCATCTAGTGTATCTCGTCATCTAGTGTCTCTCTGTCATCTAGTGTCCCCACCAGTATCTCAGTCATCTAGTGTATCTCTGTCATCTAGTGTCTCTGTCATCTAGTGTCTCTCTGTCATCTAGTGTATCTCAGTCATCTAGAGTATCTCAGTCATCTAGTGTCTCTGTCATCTAGTGTATCTCTGTCATCTAGTGTCTCTCTGTTATCATGTATCTCTGTCATCTAGTGTTCTCAGTCATCTAGTGTCTCTCTGTCATCTAGTGTCTCTGTCATCTAGTGTCTCTTGTCATCTAGTGTATCTCAGTCATCTAGTGTATCTCAGTCATCCAGTGTCTCTCTGTCATCTAGTGTATCTCTGTCATCTAGTGTCTCTGTCATCTAGTGTCTCTGTCATCTAGTGTCTCAGTCATCTAGTGTCTCTCTGTCATCTAGTGTCTCTTCTGTCATCTAGTGTCTCTGTCATCTAGTGTCTCCCTGTCATCTAATATCTCTGTCATCTAGTGTATCTCTGTCATCCAGTGTATCTCAGTCATCTAGTGTATCTCAGTCATCTAGTGTGTCTCTGTCATCTAGTGTATCTCTGTCATCTAGTGTCTCTCTGTCATCTAGTGTATCCTGTCATCTAGTGTATCTCTGTCATCTAGTGTCTCTCAGTCATCTAGTATCTCTGTCATCTAGTGTCTCCAGTCATCTAGTGTTCTGTCATCTAGTGTCTCTGTCATCTAGTGTCTCCAGTCATCTAGTGTCTCCCATCATCTAGTGTCTCTGTCATCTAGTGTCTCTGTCATCTAGTGTCTCTCTCTGTCATCTAGTGTCTCTCTTGTTATCTATGTCTCTTGTCATCTAGTGTCTCAGTCATCTAGTGTATCTCTGTCATCTAGTGTCTCAGTCATCTAGTGTCTCAGTCATCTATGTCTCTGTCATCTATGTCTCTGTCATCTAGTGTCTCCTCTGTCATCTAGTATCTCTCTGTTATCTAGTGTCTCTTTCTTCATCTAGTGTCTCAGTCATCTAAGTGTATCTCTGTCATCTAGTGTCTCAGTCATCTAGTGTCTCAGTCATCTAGTGTCTCTGTCATCTTAGTATCTCTGTCATCTAGTATCTCTGTCATCTAGTGTCTCAGTCATCTAGTGTACTCTCTGTCATCTAGTCTCTGTCATCCAGTGTCCAGTCATCTAGTGTCTCTGTCATCTAGTGATATCTCAGTCATCTAGTGTATCTCTGTCATCTAGTGTCTCAGTCATCTAGTCTCAGCCATCTAGTGTCTCTGTCATCATCTAGTGTACTCTGTCATCTAGTGTCTCAGTCATCTAGTGTCTCTCTGTCATCTAGTGTATCCTGTCATCCAGCGTCATCCAGTGTCCTGTCATCCAGTGTCCTCTGTCATGTGTATCACCATAGTGTCTCTGTCATCTAGTGTATCTCTCCAGTCATCTAGTGTACTCTGTCATCTAGTGTCTCTCTGTCATCTAGTGTATCCATCATCTAGTGTATACTAATACAGTGTATCTCCGTCATCAGTCCCAGCCATCTAGTGATCCCTGTCATCTAGTGTATCTCTGTCATCTTAGTGTCTCCTGTCATCTAGTGTATCTCTGTCATCTAGTGTATCAGTCATCTAGTGTATCTCTGTCATCCAGTGTCTCTGTCATCTAGTGTCTTCTGTCATCTAGTGTCTCAGTCATCTAGTGTCCCAGTCATCTAGTGTCTCTGTCATCTAGTGATAAATCTGTCATCTAGTGTCTCAGTCATCTAGTGTATCTCTGTCATCTAGTGTCTCTGTCATCTAGTGTATCTCTGTCATCTAGTGTCTCAGTCATCTAGTGTCTCCATCATCTATGTCTCTCTCTGTCATCTAGTGTCATCAGTCATCTAATGTGTCTCAGTCATCTAGTGTCTCTCTGCATCTAGTGTCTCTGTCATCTAGTGTCTCTCTGTCATCTAGTATCTCTGTTATCTAGTACTCTCTGTAATCCAGTGACTCTGCACCATCAATGTCTCAGCTCATCTAGTGTATCAGTCATCTAGTGTCTCTCTGTCATCTAGCATTCTCTCTAATCTAGTGTCTCTCTGTCATCTAGTGTATCTCAGTCATCTAGTGTCTCTCTGATCATCTAGTGTCTCTGTCATCAAGTGTCTCTACTCATCTAAGTGTCTCTGCTCATCTAGTGTATCCTGTCATCTAGTATATCTCTGTCATCTAGTGTCTCTGTCATCTAGTGTATCTCTGTCACCGTGTCTCAGTCATCTAGTGTCTGTCATCTAGTGTCTCTCTGTCATCTAGTGTCTCTGTCATCAATAAAGTCCCTCTGTCATCTAGTGTGTCTCTGTCATCTAGTGTATTCTGTCATCAAGTGTCTACAATGTCATCTAGTGCATCTCCATTATCTGTGTCTCTTGTTATCTAGTGTATCTCTGTTATCCAGTATCCCCTAATCTAGTGCATCTCCGTTAACATCTGAATCCCTGTCATCCAGTGCATCTCTGTCATCCAGTGTATCCTCGTTATCTAGTGTATCTCTGTTATCTACTGCATCCTGCTCTCCATCCAGCCCATCTTGCCCATCCAGCTATCCTGTTATCCAGTGCATCTCTGTCGTCTAGTGCATCTCTGTCATCTAGTGTATCTCTGTCATCTAGTGTATCTCTGTTATCCAGTGTATCTCTGTCATCTGTATCCTCTGTCATCTAGTGTATCCCATCATCTACTGCATCCTGTTATCTAGTGTATCTCCATCATCTAGTATCCCACACAAAACCACAACCACACCCACCCAACCACAACCCACACACCTCGTCATCAAGTGTATCTCTGTTATCTAGTGCATCTCTGTCATCCAGTGTATCTCTGTCATCCAGCCACAACAACCACAACCACACAACCCACAACCCACACACCCCCACACCCACAACCCACCCCACCACACCCCACACCAACCCCCCACCACACCCCCACAACACCCACCACCCCACCACACCCCACACCACACCCCACATGCAACTCAGTCATCCAGCGTACTCCGTTATCCAGCGTATCCCCGTCATCCAGCGTATCCCTGTCATCCACATCCCGTCATCCAGCAATCCCCACCACCACCCCACCACACCCCACCACCCACCACACCCACCAACCCCACAAACCCACCCACACCACACATCCAGTCATCTAGTGTATCTCTGTTATCTAGTGCATCTCTGTCATCTAGCGTATCCCAGTCATCTAGTGCATCTCTGTTATCTATATCCCTGTCATCCACAGTATCCTCAATAATCCAGTGCTCTCTGTCATCTAGTTTATCTCTGTCATCCAGTATCTCACACCACAACCACACCACCACACACCCGTCATCCAGCGATCTCAGTCATCTAGCTAACCCAGTCATCTAGTGCATCCTCTGCCATCTATGCATCTCTGTCATCTAGCACCTGCCATCTCACCTGTCATCAGTCACTCTGTTATCTAGTGCATCCCTACTCATCCAGTGCACCCCCGTCATCTAGCGCATCCCTGCTATCCAGTGCACCCCCCACCACACCCCACCACCACCCCCCACCACACCCCCCACCACCACCCCCACCACCCCCCACCACCACCCCACCACCACCCCACCACCACCACCACCACCCCACCACAACTCCGTCATCCAGCGTCCTGCCATCCAGCGTATCCCTGTCATCCAGTGCATCCTGCTATCCATACATCCCATTCATAAAGTGCATCCTCATCCAGTGTATCTCTGCACACACCACCACCACACACCACAACCACACACCCACACCACCACACCCCATCCAGTGCATCCTGTCATCCAGTGCACTCTGCCATCCAGTGCACCCTGTCATCGCATCCCTGCCATCCAGCATCCTGTCATCCAGTACCCGCCCATCCAGTGCATCTCCATCATCCAGTGCATCCTGCTCATCCAGTGCATCCTGCCATCTGCGCATCCGTCATCTATCCACCAGTGCATCCTGCTCATCCAGCGTATCTCTGTTATCTAGTGTATCTCAGTCATCTAGTGTATCTCTGTTACCAGGCATCTCTGTCATCACACCTGATACGTATCCCTCATCCAGTGCATCTCACATCTAGTTTATCCCGTCATCCAGTGCATCCCTGCCATCTAGCATCCTCATATAGTGCATCCTGTTATCCAGTGATCCCTGATCCAGCGATCTCTGCATCCAGTGCATCCCAGCCACCAAGTATCCTGTCATCCAGTGCATCTCTCACATCCAGTGCATCTCTGTTATCTAGTGTATCTCTGTCATCTAGTGTATCTCTGTTATCTGGTGTGTCTCAGTCATCTAGTGTATCCTCTGTTATCTAGTGTATCTCTGTTATCTAGTGTATCTCTGTTATCTAGTGTATCTCTGTCATCTAGTGTATCTCTGTTATCTAGTGTATCTCTGTCATCTAGTGTATCTCTGTCATCTAGTGTGTCTGGTATCAGTGTATCTCTGTCATCTAGTGTATCTCTGTTATCTAGTGTATCTCTGTCATCTAGTGTCTCTGTTATCTAGTGTATCTCTGTTATCTAGTGTATCCTCTGTCATCTAGTGTCTCTCTGTCATCTTCCTAGTGGGGACCCCAGCCATTCAAAGTGTATCTCAGTCATCTAGTGTCTCTCTGTCATCTAGTGTATTTCTTGCTCATCTAGTGTCTCTCTTCTGTTATCTAGTGCAATTCTTGCCCACCAGTGTCTCAGCTCATTCTAGTGTATCTCTGTCATCTTAGCGTCTCTGTCATCTAGTGTCTCTCTCTGTCATCTAGTGTATCTCAGTCATCTAGCAGTATCTCAGTCATCTAGTGTCTCTGTCATCTAGTGTATCTCTGTCATCTAGTGTCTCTCTTGTTATCATGTATCTCTGTCATCTAGTGCGTATCTCAGTCATCTAAAGTCTCTCTGTCATCTAGTGTCTCTGTCATCTAGTGTCTCTTGTCATCTATAGTGTATCTCAGTCATCTAGTGTATCCTCAGTCATTCAGTGTCTCAAGGTCATCTAGCGTATCTCTGTCATCTAGTGTCCTCTGTCATCTAGTGTCTCTGTCATCTAGTGTCTCAGTCATCTAGTGTCTCTCTCTGTCATCTAGTGTCTCTTCTGTCATCTAAAGTGTCTCTTGTCATCTAGTGTCTCTCTCTGTCATCTAGAAGTATCTCTGTCATCTAGTGTATCTCTGTCATCCAGTGTATCTCAGTCATCTAGAAGTGTATCCTCAGTCATCTAAAGTGTCTCTGTCATCTAGTGCATCTCTGTCATCTAGTGTCTCTCTGTCATCTAGTGTATCTCTGTCATCTAGTGTATCTCTGTCATCTAGTGTCTCTCAGTCATCTAGCAGTATCTCTGTCATCTAGTGTCTCCAGCTTCTCATCTAGCGTTCTGTCATCTAGTGTCTCTGTCATCTAGTGTCTCAGTCATCTAGTGTCTCCCATCATCTAGTGTCTCTGTCATCTAGTGTCTCTTGTCATCTAGTGTCTCTCTCTGTCATCTAGTGTCTCTCTTTGTTATCTATGTCTCTAGGTCGTCTAGTGTCTCAGTCATCTAGTGTATCTCTGTCATCTAGTGTCTCAGTCATCTGAAGTGTCTCAGTCATCTATGTCTCTGTCATCTAGTGTCTCTGTCATCTAGTGTCTCCCTCTGTCATCTAGTGTCTCTCTGTTATCTAGTGTCTCTTATTTCTTCCATCTAGTGTCTCAGTCATCTAAGTGTATCTCTGTCATCTAGTGTCTCAGTCATCTAGTGTCTCAGTCATCTAGTGTCTCTGTCATCTTAGTATCTCTGTCATCTAGTATCTCTGTCATCTAGTGTCTCAGTCATCTAGTGTATCTCTCTGTCATCTAGTGTCTCAGGTCATCCAGTGTCCAGTCATCTAGTGTTCTCTGTCATCTGTGCGTATCTCTGTTTCATCTAGTGTATCTCTGTCATCTAGTGTCTCAGCTCATCTAGTCTCTGTCATCTAGTGTCTCTGTCATCATCTAGCGTAATTTGTCATCTAGTGTCTCAGTCATCTAGTGTCTCTCTGTCATCCAGCGTATCCCGTCATCCAGCGTCCCGAACATCCAGCGTCCTGGTCATCCAGCGTCCCCGTCATCCAGCGCATCACCATCCAGCGTCTCCGCCCATCCAGCGCATCATCCCCAGCTCATCCAGCGTCCTCCGTCATCCAGCGTCCTCCGTCATCCAGCGCATCCCGCCCATCCAGCGTCTCCGTCATCCAGCGCATCCCGTCATCCAGCGTCCCAGCCATCCAGCGCATCCCCGTCATCCAGCGCATCCCGGTCATCCAGTGTCTCCGTCATCCAGCGGCATCCCCGTCATCCAGCGTCCTCGCTCATCTAGTGTATCTCTGTCATTCAGTGTCTCTGTCATCTAAGGTCTTCTGTCATCTAGTGTCTCAGCTCATCTATGTCTCAGTCATCTAGTGTCTCTGTCATCTAGTGTCTCTCTCTCTGCTTCATCTAGTGTCTCAGTCATCTAGTGTATCTCTGTCATCTAGTGTCTCTGTCATCTAGTGTATCTCTGTCATCTAGTGTCTCAGTCATCTAGTGTCTCCATCATCTAGTGTCTCTCTCTGTCATCTAGTGTCCTCAGCTCATCTAAAGTGTCTCAGTCATCTAGTGTCTCTCTGTCATCTAAAGTGTCTCTGTCATCTAGTGTCTCTCCGTCATCTAGTGTCTCTGTTATCTAGTTCTCTCTGTCATCTAGTGTCTCTGCTTTCATCTAGTGTCTCAGCTCATCTAGTGCATCAGTCATCTAGCGTCTCTGTCATCTAGCAGTCTCTGTCATCTAGTGTCTCTCTGTCATCTAGTGTATCTCAGTCATCTAGCGTCTCTCTCATCATCTAGGCAGTCTCCGTCATCCAGTGTCTCTGCTCATCCAGCGTGTCTCTGCTCATCTAGCGTATCCTGTCATCCAGTATCTCTCTTGTCATCTAGTGTCTCTGTCATCTAGTATCTCTGTCATCGCGTCTCAGTCATCTAGTGTCCTGTCATCTAGCGTCTCTGTCATCCAGCGTCTCTGTCATCTATAGCGTCTCTCTGTCATCTGGCGCGCATCTCTGTCATCCAGCGCATTCCGTCATCCAGCGTCTCCTCCGTCATCCAGCGCATCTCCGTCATCTGTGCGCATCCTTGGTTATCCAGCGTATCCTCTGCTTATCCATGTATCCCCGTTATCCAGCGTATCCCCCGTTTTCATCTGCAATCCCGCTCATCCAGCGCATCCCGTCATCCAGTGCATCCTCGCCATCCAGCGTATCTCATATCCAGTGCATCCTGGGCTCTCCATCCAGCGTATCCTGCTCATCCAGCGTATCCTCGTTATCCAGCGCGTCCTGTCATCTAGTGTATCTCTGCTCATCTAGTGTATCTCTGTCATCTAGTGTATCTCTGTTATCCAGTGTATCTCTGTCATCTGCATCCCCTGTCATCTAGTGTATCCCCACATTCAATGTATCCTGCTATCTATGCATCCCGTCATCCAGTGCATCCTTGCTTCATCCAGCGCATCCTCGTTAACCAGCGCAATCCCGTCATCCAGCGCATCCCGTCATCCAGCGCATCCTCTGTTGATTCAGCATCCCCTGCTATCCAGCGCATCCTCGTCATCCAGCGTGTCCTGTTTATCCAGCGCATCCCCGTCATCCAGTGGTCCCCCTGTCATCCAGCATCCCACATCCAGTGCATCCTGTCATCCAGTGCATCCCGTCATCCAGCGCATCCCCTGTCATCCAGCATCCCCTGTCATCCAGCGCATCCCTGCTCATCCAGCGTCCTGTCATCCAGCGCATCCTGCTTTCATCCAGTGCATCCCAGCTCCATCCAGCGCATCCCAGCTCATCCATCCATCCCCATCCATGCTAATCCTGGGCTCATCCAGCGCATCCCGTCATCCAGCGCAATCCTGCTTTCATCCAGCGTCCTGCTCATCCAGCGCACTCTCATCATCCATGCATCTCTGTCATCCAGCGTAATTCTGTTATTCAGTGTATCTCTGTCATCTAGTGTGTCTCAGTTATCTAGTGCATCCCTGTTATCTAGCGCATCCTTGCCATTCAGCGTATCCCCAGTCATCCAGCGTCCCCGTCATCCAGCGCATCCCCGTCATCCAGCGCATCCCGTCATCCAGCGTATCCCGCTCATCCAGCGCGTCCTCGTTATCCAGTGCATCCCGTCATCCAGCAATCCTGTTCATCCAGCGCATCCCGTCATCCAGCGCATCCCCGTCATCCAGCGTATCCCCGTCATCCAGTGCATCCCCGTCATCTATATCTCTGCTCATCTTTCATGCATCCTCAGTCATCTAGTGTATCTCTCTGTTATCTAGTGCATTCTGTTATCTAGTGCATCCCAGCCATCTAGCGCACCTGTTATCCAGTGCATCCCTGCTCATCTAGCATCCCGTCATCCAGTGCATCCCAGTCATCCAGCTTCATCCCGTCATCCAGTGCATCCTCTGTCATCCAGTGCATCCTTGCCATCTAGCATCCTTGCCATCTGCATCCTGCTCATCCAGCGTGCACTCTGCCATCCAGCGCAATCTCTGCTCCATCCAGCATCCCCGTCATCCAGTGCATCCCTGCTATCCAGCGCATCCCGCGCCATCCAGCGCACCCCCGTCATCCAGCGCAACTCTGCCATCCAGCGCGTCCCCAGCCCATCCAGCGCATCCCTGCCATCCAGCGCATCCCCGCTTCATCCAGCGCATCCCCGTTATCCAGCGCATCCCCGTCATCCAGCGCATCCTGCTATCCAGCGCATCCTCGTCATCCAGCAACTCCGTCATCCATGCGTCTCTGCTATCCAGCGTATCCCGGGTCATCCAGTGCATCCTGCTATCCAGCGCATCCTTCGGTCATCCAGCGCATCCTGTTCATCCAGTGCATCCTGCCATCCAGCGTGCATCCCCATATCCAGCGCATCCCCGCCCTCCATCCAGCGTGTCCCCTGCTTCATCCAGCAATCCTGCTCATCCAGGAAGGCATCCCACATTCCAGCGCATCCCATCCAGCAGTCCCTGGGCCCATCCAGTGCATCCTGCCATCCAGCGCACTCTGCCATCCAGCGCATCCTGTCATCTGCATCCCAAGCCATCCAGCATCCTGTCATCCAGTACCTTGCTCATCCAGCGCATCTCCATCATCCATGCATCCTGCTCATCCAGCATCCTGCCATCTGAGCATCCTGTCATCTATGTCCTCACATCAGTGCATCTCTGCTCATCTAGTGTATCTCAGTTATCCAGTGCATCTCTGTCATTCAGCGTATCTCTGCTTACCAGTGCATCTCTGCCATCCAGCGTATCCTGCGCCATTCAGCGTATCCCGTCATCCAGCGCGTCTCTGCCATTCAGCGTATCCCGTCATCCAGCGCATCTCTGCCATCTAGCGCATCCTGGCCATCTAGCGCATCCTGTTCATCCAGCGCATCCCTTGCCATCCAGCGCATCCCCTGCCATCCAGTGCATCCCCGTCACCATGCATCCTGGGTTATCCAGTGCATCTCTGTTATCCAGTGCATCTCTGTTATCTAGTGTGTCTTCGTTATCTAGTGTATCTCTGTCACTAGTGGTCTTGTGCCATTCAGTGGCCCTGTCATCTAGTGTATCTCTGTTATCTAGTGTATCTCTGTTATCTAGTGTATCTTCGTTATCTAGTGTATCTCTGTCATCTAGTGTATCTCTTGTTATCTAGTGTATCTCTGTTATCTAGTGTATCTCGTTATCTAGTGCGTCTCTGTTATTCAGTGTATCTCTGTCATCTAGCAGTATCCTCAGTTATTCAGTGTATCTCTTGTCACTAGTATCCTGTTATCTAGTGCATCTCTGTTTATCTAGCGTATCTCTGTTTTCATCTAGTGTATCCTCTGTTATCCAGTGCATCCCGTTATCCAGCGCATCCCGTCATCCAGGCGCATCCCCTGCTTATCCAGGCGTATCCTGTCATCCAGCGCAACTCTGTCATCCAGCGCAACTCTGCCATCCAGCGTCCCCACATCCAGCGCATCCCGCTCCCATCCAGCGCATCCCCTGCCATCCAGCGCATCCCCGTCATCCAGTGCATCCCTGGCTCATCCATGCATCCTGCTCATCCAGCGCATCCCCACATCCAGCGCATCCCTGCCTCATCCATGCATCCTGTTCATCCAGCGCATCCTGTTCATCTGAAGTGCGTATCCTCAGCTCCCATCCAGCGTATCTCTGTTATCCAGTGTGTCTCAGCCATCCATAGCGTATCTCTGTTATCTATGTATCCTGCTTATCCAGTGCATCCTGTTATCCAGCGCATCCCTGCTATCTAGTGCATCCCTGTCCAGTGCATCCCTGTTATCCAGTGCACTCGCCATTCAGTGCATCCCCCGTCATCCAGCGCATCCCCACATCCAGCGCATCCCTGCCATCCATACCTCACAGCTCATCCAGCGCATCCTGCTCATCTCCAGCATCCTGCTATCCAGTGCATCCCTGCTCATCCAGTGCACCTGTTATCCAGTGCATCCTGCTCACATCCAGTGCATCCTCTGCCATCTTAGTGTATCTCTGTTATCTAGTGTGTCTCTGTTACATTCCAGTGTATCTCAGTCATCTAGTGTATCTCTCTGTCATCTATAGTGCATCTCAGTCATCTAGTGCATCTCTGTTATCTAGTGCATCTCTCACATTCAGTGCATCTCTGTCATCTAGTGTATCCTCTGTTATCCAGTGTGTCTCTGCTATCTAGTGCATCTCAGTCATCCAGCGCATCCTGCTCATCTGGTGCATCCTGCTTGTCCAGCGGCATCTCATATCCAGTGCATCCTCTGTTCATCTAGTTGCATCTCTGTCATCTAGTATCCTGCCTACCCAGTGTATCTCTGTTATCTAGTGTATCTCGTTATTCAGTGCATCCCCGTCATCTAGCCATGTATCTCTGTTATCTAGTGTGCATTCTGTTATCTAGTGTATCTCAGCCATCTTAGTATCTCTGTGCTTATCTAGTGTATCTCTCTGTCATCTAGTGTATCTCTGTCATCTAGTGTATCTCTGTTATCTTAGTGTATCTCTGTTATCTAGTGTATCTCTGTCATCTAGTGCATCTCTGTTATCTAGTGCAACCTTAGCTGTCTAGTGCATCTGCTTATCTAGCATCTCAATATCTAGCATCTCTTGTCATTCAGTGCATCTCTGTTATCTAGTGCATTCTCGTCATTCAGTGCATCCTGTCATCTAGTGCATCTCTGTTATCTAGTGTGTCTCAGCTCATCTAAAGTAATTCTCGCCATCCAGCGGCATCCTTCGTCATCCAGCGCATCCTGTTATCCAGCGCATCCTGTCATCTGCGCGCATCCCGTCATCCAGCGCATCCCGTTATCCAGCGCATCCCAGCCATCCACCACCTGGTCCAGCATCCCCGTCATCCAAAGGCATCCCCACATCCAGTACGCATCCCCCATCCACGCATCCCAGTCAACCAGCATCCCGCTCATCCAGCGCATCCCGCTCATCCAGCGCATCCCACATCCAAAGCGCATCCCAGCCATCCACGCATCCCACATCCAGCGCATCCCCAGCCATCCAGTGCATCCTGTTACCCAGCATCCCCGCTCATCCAGCGTGTACCCGTTATCATGCAACCTATCATCCAGCGATTCCCTGCCACCAGCGCATCCTGTCACCAGTGCACTCACCAGCATTCTGTTATCCAGCGCATCCAGCATCTAAAGTATCCTCACATCTATATCTCTGTTATCTAGTGTATCCACCCAACCCCCACACTCAGTTATCTAGCGTATCTCTGTTATACAGCGCATCTCCCCGCTCATCCAGCGTATCTCTGTTATCAGTGTATCTCTGTCATCTAGTGTCACCCTTGTTATCCAGTGTGTCTCTGTTATCCATGTAACTCTGCCTCATTCAGCGTATCTCTGTATCTAGTGTATCTCTGTTATCTAGTGCATCCCTGTTATCCAGTATCTCTCTCTCATCTATGTACTCCTCATCCAGTGTTCCCCTGTCATTCAGTGTACCTCAGCCATCCAGAAGTGCATTCTTGCTATCTAGCGTATCTCTGTCATCCAGTGTTCCCCAGCCATCCAGCGTATCCTCTGTCATCTAGCATCTCTCACATCCAGTGTCTCCCTCATCCAGCATACCCTGCCATCCAGCATCCCCGTTCATCCAGCGCATCCCGTCATCCACGTACATCCTGCCATCCAGCGCACCGCCATCATCAAGCGCATCCTGCTCATCTAAAGCGCATCCCCATCCATCCAGCATCCCCGTCATCCAGCGCATCCTGCCACCAGCCAATCCCGCTCCATCCAGCGTATCCCCGTCATCCAGCGCATCCCCCGTCATCCAGCGCATCCCGTCATCCAGCGCACCCCGCCATCCAGCGCAACCCCGCCATCCACGCAACCCGCCATCCAGCGCATCCTGCTATCCAGCGCATCCCCGTCATCCAGCGCATCCCCTGCCATCCAGTGCATCCTGCTCATCCAGAGCGCATCCCTGCCATCCAGCGCATCCGTCATCCAGCAGTAATCCTGTTATCCAGCATCCCGTTATCCAGCGCTCTCCGTCATCCAGCGCATCCCTGCCACCAGCGTATCCCCGTCATCCAGCGTCCCCCGCCATCCAGCGCACTCCCGTCATCCAGCGCAATCCTGCCATCCAGCGCATCCCGTCATCCAGCGCATCCCCGTCATCCAGCAACCCTGCCATCCAGCGCATCCCCGTCCCATCCAGCGCATCCCTGCCATCCAAAGTGCATCCCCATCTCTCATCCAGCGTACCTGCTCATCCAGCGCATCCTGCTCATCAAGTGCATCCTCTCCATCCAGCGCATCCCGTCATCCACGCATCCTGCCTCATCCAGCTGCATCCCCGTCATCCAAAGCTCCCCGTCATCCAGCATCCCCCTGTTATCCAGCGTCCCCGTTATCCAGGCATCCCGTTATCCAGCGCATCCTGCTATCCAGCGCATCCCTGTTATCCAGCGCATCCTGTTATCCAGCATCCCGCCATCCAGCATCCTTCCATCCAGCGCATCCCCGCCATCCAGCGCAACCCCACATCCAGCGCATCCTGCCATCAGCGTCCCGCCCATCCAGCGCATCCCGTCATCCAGCGCATCCTGCCCATCCAGCGCATCCTCGCCATCCAGCGCACCCCGTCAACCAGCGTATCTCATCATCCAGCGCATCTCCACATCCAGCGCGCTCCTCATCATCCAGTGCATCTCCGTCATCAGCGCATCCCTTTTATCCAGCGTATCTCTGTCATCTAGTGTATCCCGTTATCCAGCGTATCTCTGTTATCTAGCAACCCCACAACCCACCAACTCCGTTATCCAGCGTATCCCCGTCATCCAGCGCATCTCTGCCATCCAGCGCATCCCGTCATCCAGGCGTATCCCGTCATCCAGCGCACCTCTGTACCTATCCAGACTATATCCCCTGTTATCCAGCGCATACCTCATCCCCACATCCCTGCCATCCAGCGCATCCCCAGCCACCCAGCGCATCCCCGCCATCCAGCGCATCCCCGTCATCCAGCGCAATCCCGCCATCCAGCGCATCCCCCTCACATCCAGCGCATCCCTGCCATCCAGCGCAACCGCCATCCAGCGCATCCCAGTCATCCAGCGCATCCCCGCTAATCCAGCGCATCCTGCTCATCCAGCGCACCTGCCATCCACAGCGCATCCCTGCCATTCAGCGCATCCTGCTCAACCAGCGCACCCCGTCATCCAGCGCATCCCCGTTCATCCAGCGCATCCCCAGCCATCCAGCGCATCCCGTCATCCAGCGCATCCCCCACATCCAGCGCACCCTTCCATCCAGCGCATCCCCGCAACCCAGCGCATCCCAGCCCATCCAGCGCATCCCCGCTATCCAGCGCATCCCATCCATCCAGCGCATCCCCGCTTCATCCAGCGCATCCCATCCCATCCAGCGCACCCGTCATCCAGCGCATCCCGCCATCCAGCGCATCCCCGCTCATCCAGCGCATCCCGCTCATCCAGCGCATCCCCACATCCACGCATCCTGTTATCAGCAAGTATCCCGAACATCCAGCGCATCCCGCTCCCATCCAGCGTCCCTCATCATCCAGTGCATCTCTTTCATCCAGTGTCCCCAGTCATCCAGCGTATCCCACAAACCAACAACCCTGCTATCCAGCGCATCCCAGCCATCCAGCGTATCCCGCTCATCCAGCGCCACCATCACTATCTCTTCATCCAGCGCATCCCATCATCAGCGCATCTCATATCCAGCGCAACCTGCCATCCAGCAAGTATCCTGTTATCCAGCATCCCCACATCCAGCGCATCCCGTTAATCCAGCGCAACCCCGTCATCCAGCGCATCCTGCCATCCAGTGTACCCCTGTCATACAGCGCATCCCGTCATCCAGTATCTCTGTTATCCAGTGCATCCCGTCATCTAGCGATCCTCACACAGCTTATCTCCGCCCATCCAGCGTATCCCTGCTATCCACACCCCACCACCACCACCCACCAGCGCATCCCTCATCCAGCGTATCCCACCACACACACCCCCACCACCACCTGCCATCCAGCGCATCCTCCTTCATCCAGCGTATCCCCATCTGTATCCCTATTCACGTATCCTGCTCATCCAGTGTATCTCTGTCATCTAGTGTATCTCTGTCATCCAGTGCATCTCTGTCATCTAGTGTATCTCTGTTATCTATGTATCCCTGTCATCCAGTGTATCCTGCCACTCAGCGTATCCTGCCATCCAGTGCATCCTGCCATCCAGCAACTCTCACATCCAGCACATCCTGCCATCCAGCGCACTCTGTCATCCAGCGCATCCTGCTCATCCAGCATCCTCCATCCAGCGTCCTCACATCCACAGCATCCTGTTAT
The DNA here is from genome assembly GCF_018991925.1 of Homarus americanus. Lineage (NCBI taxonomy): Eukaryota > Metazoa > Arthropoda > Malacostraca > Decapoda > Nephropidae > Homarus > Homarus americanus. Next base: position 4,652 of record NW_024717648.1, on the reverse strand, counting down.
CCAGCGCATCCTGTTATCCAGTGCATCCCCTCATCCACAACACCCCACCACCACCCCCACCACCACCCCACCACCACCCCCCCCATCCAGCGCATCCCCGCTATCCAGCGCATCCCATCATCCAGCGCATCCCGCCATCCAGCGCATCCCCGCCATCCAGCGCATCTCCACCATCCAGCGCATCCCGCTCATCCAGCGCGTCCCCGTTCATCCAGCGCATCCCGTCATCCAAGCGTCCCCGCCATCCAGCGCATCCCCGCCATCCAGCGCGTCCCGTCATCCAGCGCATCCCGCACCAGCGCATCCCCGTTATCCAAACCCACAACCCACAACCACAGCGTCCTGCCATCCAGCGCATCCTGCCATCCACGCATCCTGCCATCCAGCGCATCCCCGCCATCCAGCATCCTTCCATCCAGCGCATCCCCGCCATCCAGCGCATCCTGCCATCCAGCGCATCCCCGCTCATCCAGCGCATCCCGTTATCCAGCTTCATCCCTTCATCCAGCGCAATCCTCCATCTAGCGAATCCCGCTCCCATCCAGCATCCCTGCTTCATCCAGCATCCTGTTATCCAGCGCCATCCAGCCATCCAGCGCATCCCCTGCCATCCAGCGCATCCTGCTATCCAGCGCATCCTGCCATCCAGCACCCCGCTCATCCAGCGCATCCTCTGCAATCCAGCGCATCCCCGTCATCCACGCATCCCGCTCACCACAGCATCCCCGCCCATCCAGCGTATCCTCTAATCCAGCGAATCCTCTGCTATCAAGCGCATCCTCGTTCATCCAGCGCATCCCCCGTCATCCAGCGTATCCCGCTATCCAGCGCATCCCTGTCATCCAGCGCATCCTGTTCATCTAGCGCATCTCATCATCCAGTGCATCCTGTTATCCAGACCAACAGTCATCCTGTTATCCAGCGTATCCCTGTAATTCAGTGCATCTCTGTCATCCAGTGTATCTCTGTTATCTAGTGCGCCCTCATATCCAGTGTATCTCTGTCATCTAGTGTGTCTCTGTCATCTAGTGCATCTCTGTCATCTAGTGTGTCTCTCGTCATCTAGTGTATCTCTGTCATCTAGTGTATCTCTGCTATCCAGTATCCCTGTCATCTAGTGCATCTCATGTTATCCAGTGCATCCCTGTTATCCAGTGTGTCCTCTGTCATCCAGCGTATCCTCTGTCATCCAGTATCCCGTTATCCAGCGTATCCCCTGCTATCCAGCGCATCCTGCCATCCAGCGCATCCCTTCATCCAGCTGCATCCCTCGCCATCCACGCGCATCCCCTTCCATCCAGCGCAATCCCCACATCAAGCGCATCCCCGCTCATCAAGCGCAATCCCTCACATCCAGCGCATCCCGTCATCCAGCGCATCCCGCCATCCAGCGCATCTCCGCCATCCAGCGCATCCTGCCATCCAGCAACCTGCCATCCAGCGCACCTGCCATCCAGCGCAATCCTGCTCATCCAGCGCAATCGCCATCCAGCGCATCTCACATCCAGCGCAACCCCGTCATCCAGCGCATCCTGTTATCCAGTGTATCCCACCACCCCTGCTATCCAGCGCATCTCACATCCAGCGCACTCCCCCGTCATCCAGCGCATCCCCGTTATCCAGTGCATCCCCGTCATCCAGCGCTAATCTCCGCCATCCAGCGCATCCCGCTCATCCAGTGCCCTGCTTACCAGCGCATCCCCGCTCATCCAGCGCATCCTTAAATCCAGCGCATCCCGTCATCCAGCGCACCCCGCTATCCAGCGCATCCCCGCCATCCAGCGCATCCCCAGTCATCCAGCGCATCCCGCTCATCCAGCGCATCCCAGCCATCATCCAGCGCATCCCGTCATCAAGCGCATCCCCGTCATCCAGCGCATCCCCTGCCATCCAGCGTCCCCCATATCCAGCGCATCTCATCCAGCGTATCCCCGTCATCCAGCGCATCCCGTCATCCAGCGTGTCCCCCCCATCCAGCGCATCCCCGTTATCCAGCGCATCCCGTCATCCAGCTGCATCCCGTTATCCAGCGTGTCCTCCATCCAAAGCATCCTGCCTCATCCAGCGTATCCCATCCATCGTATCCCTTCATCCAGCGCATCCCCTCATCCAGTCGCATCCTGCTCATCTAGTGCATCTCTGCCATCTAGTGCATCCTGCTCATCTAGTGTACTCTCTGTCATCTAGTGTATCTCTGTTATCTAGTGATCCCTCTGTCATCTAGTATTCTGTCATCTAGTGCAGTCTCTGTCATCTAGTGTACCCCTCACATCCAGTGTATCCTGTCATCTAGACCCCTGCCACCCATGCATCTCAGCTCTCATCCAGTGTACCTCACATCCAGCGTATCCCACATTCCAGCGCATCCTCGTCATCCAGCGCATCCCCGTCATCCAGCGTATCCCTGTTATCTGCATATCTGTCATCAAGTGCATCCTGCCCATCTAGTGCATCTCATCATCCAGTGCACCTCCTTATCTAGTGTATCACCCCGTCATCTAGTGTATCTCTGTTATCTATGTATCCCTGTCATCTAGTGTACTCTCTGTCATCTAGTGTATCTCTCACATCCAGTGTGTCTCCCTGTTATCTATGCATCCTGTCAATCTAGTGTATCTCTCATATCTAGTGTATCTCTGTTATCTAGTGTCTCTCTGCCATCTAGTGCATCTCCTGTTATCCAGTGCATCCTCTGTTATCCAGTGTATCCCTGCTCATCCAAAGTGCATCTCTGTTATCATGTATCCTGTTCCATCTAGTGTTATCTCATCATCTAGCTCTCTGCTTCATCTAGTATCTCTGTCATCTAGTGTATCTCTGTCATCTAGCATATCCTCAGTTATCTAGTGCATCTCCTGTCATCTAGTGTATCTCTGTTATCTAGTGCATCTCTGTTATCTAGTGCGTATCTCTGGTCATCTAGTGTGTCTCTGTCATCTAGTGTATCTCTGTCATCTAGCGTGTCTCAAGGTCTAGTGTATCCTTGTTATCTGTGCGTATCCTGTTATTCAGTGCATCTCTCAAGCTCATCTAAAGTATCCCAAACATCCAGTGCATCTCACATCTAGCAAGTATCCTGGTCACCATGTATCCCGGCCATCCAGCGCATCCCCACATCCAGCGCATCCCTGCTTTCATCCAGCGCATCCCCTGCCATCCAGCATCCCGTCATCCAGTGCGTCCCGTCATCCAGCGCGCATCCCGCCCATCCAGCGTGTCCCCCGTCATCCAGTGCATCCTGGGTCATCCAGTGTCCTTGCCATCTAGCGCACCGCCCATCCAGCGCATCCTGCTCATCCAGCATCCTGCCCATCCAGCGCATCCTGCTTTCATCCAGCGCATCCTGCTCATCCAGCGTGTCCTTGCCATCCAGTGCATCTCCGCCTCATCTTAGTGTCCTCAGCTCATCTAGTGCATCCCCCACATCTAGCAACTCTGTTATCCAGCGTAATCTCTGCCATCTAGCATCCTGTCCAGCGTATCCCTGCTTCATCCAGCGTATCCTTGCCATCCAGTGCATCCTGCTCATCCAGCGCATCCTGCCATCCAGCGTATCCCCTGCTATCCAGCGCATCCTTGCCATCCATGCGTCCTGCCATCCAGCGCGTCCTGCTCATCCAGCGCATCCCCGTTCATCCAGCGCATCCCCTGCTCATCCAGCGCATCCTGTTATCCAGCGCATCCTGCTGATTCAGCGTATCCTTACTCAGTCCAGCATCCCCTGCCATCCAGCGCATCCCCGCTATCCAGCGCATCCCCGTTATCCAGCGCATCCCCACATCCAGCGCATCCCCTGCTATCCAGCGCGCATCCTCGTCATCCAGCGCATCCTGTTATCCAGCGCGCATCCCGCTCATCCAGCGCATCCCGTTGTATCCAGCGCATCCTGCTCATCCAGCGCATCCTGCCATCCAGCGCATCCTGCTTATCCAGCGCATCCTTGCCATCCAGCATCCCGTCATCCAGCGTATTCCGTTCATCCAGCGCATCCTGCTTTCATCCAGCATCCTCGTTATCCAGTGCATCCTGCCATTCAGCGTATTCTTGTTATCTAGTGTTCTGTTATCTAGTGTATCTCTGTTATCTAGTGTATCTCTGTTATCTAGTGCATTCTCTGTTATTCAGTGTGTATCTCTTGTTATCTAGTGTATCTCTGTTATCTAGTGTATCTCTGTCATCTATGTATCTCTGTTATCTAGTGTCTCTGTTGGTCTAGTATTCTCTGTCATCTAGTGTGAATCTCTGTTATCTAGCAAGTATCTCTGTTATCTAGTGTGTCTCTCAAGTTATCTAGTGTATCTCTGCTCATCTTAGTGTATCTCGCCCATTCAGTATCTCTGTCATCTAGTGTATCTCATATCCAGTGTATCCTGGCTCATCCAGCGTATCCTGCTTATCCAGCGTATCCCTGTTATCCAGTGCATCCCGTCATCCAGCGCGTCCCCTGCCATCCAGTAATCCTTGCCATCCACCGCATCCCGTTCATCCAGCGTACTCTGCTCCATCCAGCGCATCTCACATCTAACTCTGCTTTCATCCAGCATCCTTGTCATCCAGCGTCCTCATCCAGCGCGCATCCTTGCTCATCTGCATCCTGCTTTCATCTAGCGTATCCTTCGCTTATCTAGATGCCAACACGTAACCGAACTCGA
>NW_024717647.1:0-14969 GCF_018991925.1 Homarus americanus | reverse complement strand
TTCACCCAGGGACGTTCTTGTCTCACAAATTTGCTTAGCTTTTTCTCAGAAGTATATGAAGCGGTAGATAATGATAAGTCATATGATATAATTTACTTAGATTTCAGTAAAGCATTCGATAGAGTCCCTCATGAGAGATTGATAAGGAAGGTAGAAGCACATGGAATAGGTGGATCATTATTAAAATGGATTAGGTCATGGTTAATTGGTAGGAAACAAAGAGTCAGCATAAATGGATTTAAGTCAGACTGGGGTGCGGTCAAAAGCGGAGTTCCCCAGGGATCTGTATTCGGCCCTCTGCTGTTTGTTATATTCATTAATGATCTTGATTTAGGTATAACTAGTAGGATTAGTAAATTTGCAGATGATACCAAAATGGGGAGAGTGATAAATTCAGACAGTGACTTTGAACACCTTCAAAGAGATCTAGATACCTTACATGAGTGGTCAGTAGATTGGCAAATGAATTTTAATAGTGATAAATGCAAGGTACTACAGATAGGGAAGACGAATACAAACGTTAAGTATAAACTAGGTAACACGGAAATAGAAAACTCAGTTTGTGAAAAAAATCAAGGTGTATTTGTTAGCAACGACTTGAAACCTAGAAAACAATGTATTAGCGTTCGCAACAAGGCAAACAGGATTCTTGGGTTCATATTTAGGTCTGTGAGTAACAGAACTGCTGACGTTATCTTGAAACTTTACTCGCATTAGTGAGGCCACACATGGATTTATATGTTCAGCTCCTGGGTGTCCTTATTATAGAATGGACATAGATTCTTTCGAGAGAGTACAAAAGAAGAATGACAAAAATGATCCATATTAGAAACCTTCCATATGAAGAAAGACTGAAAAGCTTAGGCTTACATTCATTAGAGAGGCGAGAGTTAGGGGAGATATGATAGAGGTGCAAGTAAGTAAGTGACTAATAAGGTAAAATGGAAGATGTCTCAGTTTCTCCGCACAACGAAATAACTAGAACAAATACAATTAGATAAATTCCTGATTCAGAAAGGATATATAAAGCACTGGTTTGGTAATAGAGTTGTGGATATGTGGAATAGGCTACCGAGTGCTATAGTAGGATCGGGGACGCAAGGGAGCTTCAAGACGAAGTTGGATAGGCACATGGAAGTGCTGGGATGGGTGTGAAAGGGATCTGCCCTGTATGGGCCAGTCGGCCTCCTGCAGTATCCCACTTTCTTATGTTCTTATGTTCTTATGTTCACCTCACAATCTTTACTACATCTCACCTCACAATCTTCACTACATTTCACCTCACAATCTTCACTACATTTCACTTCACAATCTTCACTACATCTCACTTCACAATCTTCACTACATCTCACTTCACAATCTTCACTACATCTCACTTCACAATCTTCACTACATCTCACTACACAATCTTCACTACATCTCACTTCACAACCTTCACTACATCTCACTTCACAATCTTCACTACATCTCACTTCACATCTTCACTACATCTCACTTCACAATCTTCACCATATCTCACTTCACAATCTTCACCACATGTCACTTCACAATCTTCACCAAATCTCACTTCACAATCTTCACCACATCTCACTTCACAATCTTTACCACATCTCACTTCACAATCTTCACTACATCTCACTTCACAATCTTCACTACATCTCACTTCACAATCTTCACTACATCTCACTTCACAATCTTCACTACATCTCACTTCACAATCTTCACTACATCTCACTTCACAATCTTCACTACATCCCACTTCACAATCTTCACTACTTCTCAATTCACAATCTTCACTACATCTCACTTCACAATCTTCACTACATCTCACTTCACAATCTTCACTACATCTCACTTCACCATCTTCACTACATCTCACTTCACAATCTTCATTACATCTCACTTCACAATCTTCACTACATCTCACTTCACAATCTTCACTACATCCCACTTCACAATCTTCACTACATCTCACTTCACAATCTTCACTACATCCCACTTCACAATCTTCACTACATCTCACTTCACAATCTTCACCACATCTCACTTCACACTCTTCACTACATTTCACTTCACAATCTTCACTACATCTCACTTCACAGTCTTCACTACATCTCACTTCACATTTTTCACAACATCTCACTTCACAATCTTCACTACATCTCACTTCACAATCTTCACTACATCTCACTTCACAATCTTCACTACATCTCACTTCACAATCTTCACTACATCTCACTTCACAATCTTTACCACATCTCACTTCACAATCCTTACCACTTCTTACTTCACAATCTTTACCACTTCTTACTTCACAATCTTCACTACATCTCACTTCACAATCTTCACTACATCTCACTTCATAATCTTCACCACATCTCACTTCACAATCTTCAATACATCTCACTTCACACTCTTCACTACATCTCACTTCACAATCTTCACTACATCTCACTTCACAATCTTCACTACATCTCACTTCACAATCTTCATTACATCTCACTTCACAATCTTCACTACATCTCACTTCACAATCTTCACTACATCTCACTTCACAATCTTCACCACATCTGACTTCACAATCTTCACTACATCTCACTTCACAATCTTCACTAACACCATCCTTCATCACTACATATAACATCCATCATCACTACTTATAACACCATCCATCATCATCACTACATATAATACTATCCATCATCACTACATATAACACGATCCATCATCACTACATATAACACCATCCACCATCACTACATATAGAACCATCCATCACGACATATAACACCATCAGACATCATTACATATAACACCAACCATCATCACTACATATAACATCATCCATCATCACTACATATAACTCCATCCATCATCACTACATATAACACCATCCATCAACACTACATATAAAACCAACCTATCATCACTACATAAAACATCATCCATCATCACTACATATAACACCATCCATCGTCACTACATATAGAACCATCCTATCATCACTACATATAATATCATCCATCATCACTACATATAACACCATCCAACATCACTACATTTAACACCACCCATCATCACTACATATAACATCATCCATCATCACTACATATAACTCTATCCATCATCACTACATATAACACCATCCAGCATCACTACATATAACACCAACCATCATCACTACATATAACATCATGCATCATCAATATATATATATAACACCATCCATCATCACTATATATATTACCCTCTTATCATCACTACATATAACACCATCCATCATTACTACAATATAACGCCATCCTTCATCACTACATATAACACCATCCATCATCACTACATATTATAACACCATCCATCATCTTTACAAACACCATCCCTCTTTACTATAGTGATAAACAGAGCTTTATTTTGTTGTCAATTTCTTTAAATTCCAACCTTATTAAACCGTAATTCTTTCTGTATGGTCAAATTTTGATTTGACCTCAGTGAGAGAGTTGTTAGTGTCAGTACATCACAATGGTGTTCCGACGCACTGTATCGAAGGTGACTAAGGTGGAGGTGAAGCCTTGCCAGATGAAGGAGAAGGGCCCCCGATCTAACAAACTGCAGACCACAAAACACACTAAGACCCAAAACAACAAGACCCAAAACAACAAGACCCAAAACAACAAGACCCAAAACAACAAGAAGAAGAAGGAAACTACCACTTTCTGCCGTGTACAAAAGGACCAGTACCTGCCATGGGGAGACTACATCTTCACCGGGAAAAAGACACAAAAGAAGCGCTGAACCTACGCTTCTGATATTTAAAAATACTGTAATAAAAAACATATTAATTGATTTTGTTTGTATTATTTATGCTTTTTTTTATTTTCATCTGTAAACGTGCTGTTTTGGGAATATATTTTGAGTTACATAATATTTAGGCACAGCAGTTTATTTCACTGTATCTACTTGTTTACCAAGTAACTGGACTTACAGTCTCCGATCGGGATTCTCAAAACAAATATTTGGCATCGAACTCCGTAAGTGAGCTCGTAATCTAGCCTGTAACTTACAGGACCTCAACACCATCAACCTGGATATAGTAGTCGCTATTTCTGGATTGCATGAAAAAAAATTAATAATATATGTTTTAATAATGCTTGTTAGACTTGTTTTATCATAGAATAATGAAGAAAATGTTTTGTACATCAACATACTAAAATACAATATTAGTTTTTTTTTACGATAAGAAGAGGCTTGGCTGTTCTATTTCTCGCTTTATGGAAGAGATGCAGCTTTTGTCTTCTTACAACTTTTCAAGTAATTTGTACCAAAATAGAAGATTTTTATTGTCCACATTTAGGGTATATTTTTTTTTATGACTGAATAAACTTGCAGATAGACCTTATTAATGTGGTATAGCTGTAAATATCCTTCAGTAATGAAATCCAAATATGAGGTCAAGTGAACATTTTTGCTTAGACTCCGCCTTTGTTAGGACCAAGTTATAACAAGTTATTTTGCCAAGTATCCAATAAGTACCCATGACTCAGAGTTAAATAATACCTAACCTAATCTAAGTTCATCAAACTTAATAAAAAAAGTGGGGCAAAAAATAAGTGGTAAAGAAATTTTTTTCTCAGAAAAAGAATTATATTCAGAGGTTTTTTATCCGATACCTTCAGTCGTGATTATTTTGATGCAAAATTAGTAAAATGTATTTAACCCTAACATTACCTCACCTTACCTAATCTTACCTTACCTTATCTAACCTAACCTAATGTTACCTAACCTAACCAAGCCGCAACGCTCATGACACAATTGAGTTCTCTAGAAAGTTTTAATTTCATTTTCTTTTTTAAAAATACATTTGCAGAGACAACAAACTTTTGATAATTATTTCTCCAACATATCTATAAATCTGTTGATGATATATAAATTTAGGATAGGTTAGGTTTGGTGTGATTAGGATAGGTTAGGCTAGTTTAGGATAGTCTAAGTTAGCTTAGGAAAGGCTAAGTTAGGTTACGATACACTAGGTTAGGGTTTAATCTGCATGATATTTTTACTGAACTTTTAAACGATGTTATAATCCTGGCAGCAGGGTATCGATCACGAAAATAACACTTTGGTAGTTATAACATTTGATAAAGTTTATTATTACTGTAACATGAAACAAATCACTATAGCTGTACTTATCAATCCAGTATTAAATCTGTATTATCTTTGACCATCGCTCATTGGCCAGCTTATCTCTGCACTGTTCTCTGATATAATAAAGTATTGGTGAATGAGAATATTAATCATTTGTGAGTCACTTACTATAAAGGAAACTGTAACGGATTCTATGGACAGTTGGGAATATTTTCACGGAATAAGTCGGAGTAACTCCCCTCTTGCCCAAAAGCGATCCAAGGAGTTAATTCACAGAGCGAAAATCTAGACGAGTCTTCCTTGTTTGTTTTAGGTCATAACAACTAAAAGTTTAATAATGTTTATTACAATGATTCAGGTTTTACTGGAATTCTTCTTTTTTATATTTTTAGTATTTTGTAGATTTTTTTCACCCAGTTCATTTCTTGTTTAGATTCATTATTGCAATTATTTTTATTACAGAGTTGAATTAAAAGTTTATATCTAAGTATTTTACAGCTTCACAAATACTTTTATAAAATGTTGATACACACAGTGGACAGTTTTTAGTTCTTTCTTGTAATACCTCAGTATTACTCTGTTAAATTCTTACCATTTACACCTGACCATTTATTTATTTATTCTACAAATTGTTTAAAGAGAGAACATCACCAGCAGGATAAAGATGATGAAGTAAATAGAAGTTTGTAACCTAACCCTACCCCCCACTGCTACCCCTCCCTCTTGTCCCACATTCTTACTCGTCACTCCTACCCCTTACTCCTACCCCTTACTCCCACCCCTTAATCCCACCCCTTATTCCCACCCCTTATTCCCACCCCTTGCTCCCACCCCTTCCTTCTACCCCTTACTTCTACCCCTTACTCCTACCCCTTACTTCTACCCCTTACTTCTACCCCTTACTCCTACCACTTACTCCTACCACTTACTCATAACCCTTACTCCCACCCCTTGCTTCCACCCCTTGCTTCCACCCTCTTACTCGTACCCCTTGCTCCCACCCCTTACTCCTACCCCTTACTGCCACCCCTTACTGCCACCCCTTACTCCCACCCCTTACTCCTACCCCTTACTCCGACCCCTTAATCCCACCCCTTAATCCCAATCTCTTACATCCACGCCCATCTCCCACCCCATCTCCACCCCCACTCCCACATGCCTTACTCCCAACTCTTCATCCCCACCACCCCACTCCCCAACCCCACTCCCAACTCCTTTACCCTAACTCCTCAATCTCTAACCCCACCCCACCCCTTACTCCCACCTCTACTCCCACCCCTTACTCCCACCCCTTACTCCCACCCTTACTCCCACCCCTTACTCCCACGCCTTACTCCCACGCCTTACTCCCACCCCTTACTCCCACCCCTTACTCCCACCCCTTACTCCCACCCCTTACTCCCACGCCCTACTCCCACCCTTACTCCCACGCCACTCCCACCTCTTACTCCCACCCCCACTCCCACCCCACTCCCCACCCCTACTCCTACCCCCATCTCCCCACCCCCCTACTCACACTCTAACTCCCAACTCTTACTCCCACGCCTCACCCCATGCCCTCCACTCCCCAACTCTTTACTCCCACCGCCATCTCTACCCCCCTTACTCCCACCCCCACTCCCACCCCTTACTCCTACCCCCACTCCCACCCCACTCCCACCCTTACTCCCACCCCTTACTCCCCACCCCTTACTCCCACCTTACCCCAATCTCTTTACCCCACGCCTTACTCCCACGCTTTACTCCCCAACTCTACCCCCACCCCCCACTCCCAACCCCACTCCCCCACCCCCCACTCCCCACGCCCCACCCCCACGCCCTACCCCATCAGCCTTTACTCCCAACCTCACTCCCCAACCTCATCCCAACTCTACCCCCACCCACACTCCCCATCCCCATCCCAACCCCACTCCCAACTCCCCACCACACCCCATCTCCCCACCCCTTACTCCCACTCCTTACTCCCACGCTTTTTACTCCCACCCCCTTACTCCCACCCCTTACTCCCACCCCTTACTCCCACCCTTCACTCCTACCCTTCGCTTCTACCCCCACTGTTACCCCACACTACGCTGGTAATTGAAGACATCATACATTTGTTCACTTAGACACCACTTATTATTCAGGACCTAATGGCTATAATATCAGAGTCATTATTCTTAACTCAACTTTATATATATATCAATTGTCAAAAACCTTCACCACAAGAAAGAAAAGAACAGTCGGGTATGGCAGAAAATGTAATAAATGAACATGGAGTAAGACATCAAGCTCCATATTGTAAACAAGATCATCGTCATTGTTTATTTATTGCGAGGAAAAATATTGTTCGCAATATAATTATAAAAACCTTCTGTAATTCATTCTCTTCATTACACTAAAAGGTAATGAAGTATATAAATAAAATAGTTTATAAATTACTAAAATAAAAATACGTATAAAAAAGTAAAATAACATCTATTGATGGAATAGAAAAGAATTATATCGTAAGTGGGTAAAAGATTTCTTGGGTAGGTTTTAGAATATAATAACTGTTTTCTGCATTACACCGATGGTTCCAAGTCAGAAATTATCCTTAAGTTTTGTGAATCAGTATTTACAGTTTTTCTTAAAGGGTGACTTAAGTTACGGTCACACGATCCCTTTGATGAGCAATTAATTTGGAGCAAGAAATTACGAGTAATTTCTTCCAAATGTGGTCACACGAGTGGCTCTTGGTTCAGTTACTACAGCAAGAAAAAAAAGTTAACGCCGCTGTGCGAGTAGAAGGGAGACGGAACATCACAACAACAATGCAGACGACGCAGCAGCTATCCTTGGTATTATTGTTATTATTAAAAAGAAATGAGAGAAAGCGAAGAAAAACTATTGGGGACTCGTAAGTGGCTGGCGAGGAGGAGGAACGAGTGTTTAATATAGACTGGTTCAACTATCGTAGTTACAGTAGGGAGGGTTGTTAGTGTGTGGAGAATGACCGGCTGTATGGGCTTGTGTTTTGTAAACAAACACGCCAAAACACCACCCAAATAATAAACTCAGTGTGTCGTAAAAAACTGTTTGTGCATTTTATACATAATGTTATTGATCTATGTTATATATAGCCAAGGTAAATACTCGATAAATAAGCTTCGTGTCATTAAATATGGTATTAACCGGGTTTTGAACCGATAATCTTGCTCGAAATAGTCAAGAAATTGACTATCACGATTGTCAATAAAATGCTTCAAAAACTTGCTCGAATTTCTCGAAAATTGCTCGAAATAACTTTCCGGCAAGAAATTGCTAAAAAAAAATGCGCCCATGTGACCAGTGCTTTAAGAATTGTATGATATCCTCATGGCAATGGAAACACACACACACACACACACTCACCCCATACACAGTCACACACTCACCATGCACAATCACACACACCCATACACACACCGTACATGCACAAACCATACACACACATACACACACACACACACACACACACACCATACATACACACACCATACACATACACACACCATACACACATACACACACACACACACACACACCATGCACACACCATACAAACAAACAAACACACACCATATACACACACACACACACACACAATGCACACACACACACCATGCACACTCACACACACACACACCATGCACACTCACACCATGCACACACACACACTAATTGTTTTAATTTAGTTCTTGGAACTCTTAAGTGGCAGCGCTTGATGTAAACACTTCTTGGCATTTTCTGTTTATCTAGTAGCAGGTATACACACAGATGTAATATGAGAAAATAAATTATGAATTCTGTCCAGGGAAGTGTTGTGAATATGACCTTGAGATAACACTTGTGTTAAGTGTGAATTTCCCTGTCTAGTGATATGTCCAACTACTACTCTGGGCCGCGAGACAGTGGTAGTGATTACAGATTGCCCACGAGGGGGCTAGTTTATTGGGCACCCCTTACATCCTGTGCAAGGTGAAGCGCAGAAGCGTTTACAGTGCCCAACTGGGAAGCATGCGGAGTTCATGCTTGCCTTTATGACTCATGCATTAAGGGCGTAAAAGGCCTGAAGGGTCATGGGTTTTGTCAGCAAGTTACATAAAGTGACAATGATGAGTGTGTGGGGGGAAAATTCCCGGTACAATTTATCTGTTTATGGCAAAGTGTGGCAGGTCCCTATTAATGTGAGCGGTGTTTACTGAATCAGCTGACCCTGGCTCGACCTTTTGAGAGACGCAAGCCAAGTGATCTAAGAGTCGTGAATAACATGGTGAATTACTTGGTGTTATTCATTTGGGTGAATATTTGTATAAATCAAAGGTGCTGTCACACACACACACACACACCACACGTGGCACACCACCAACACACAGTTTCTGAGAAGGAGTTTGAGATTGTATTTAACGAAGTCTTAACTGGGAAAATGTTGTATGGCTTTTGTTATGGGGTAAGTTCTGGCGTGAACATTAAGACTATTTTCATAATTTTTGTAACTAATATTTTTATCTGCCTGGTACAATTATTTATTAATTTGTATTGTAAGTTATGTCTTGATAGTCGATGTAATGTAACAATTTATTTTTTGTGTTAATGTTCATATAGATTGGTTCAGTGTTGCGGCTCTGACTCGTCAACGATGTTAATAAGCTCTTGAGTACATACTGCTGGTGAAACTATGTTATATTAACAACACGACAGACAAGTACTATAATACCTTAACATTTAACAATAATTCAGCCTTAATTTAATTTTTTCACCAACTTAAGACACATAACCCAGAAGGAAGTAAGACGGGCAACATAACGCGGGATATCGTGGCTTCACTAAGTGCAAATTATGGAACTTGAGGTAACACATTATGGGAAAATGCGAGCCCTGCTAAGTGGTTCTCCTCAACATGGACGCAAACATCAGATGGACAAAGAAACAGAAGAACCCCGGATATACATTCATTTATTCTACAAAAAAGTTACGTAAACGAGCGTTAAATACGTTTAAGTAATCACAGTTTACGAAGCTGAAGTCGAGATATTAGAAGATGAAGAAGACTTTAGCATATCAGTATACCCCACGACCGGCGCCAGGATGTTAAGTGTGCCATCAGGGTATATTAGCGCTGAGAGACGGGTGTTATCGTGGTATATTAGCATACCTTCACCCTGAATGGTATATCAAAAAGTACAGGATTTACTTCACAGATATTTAGTTATATCTATCGGTATATTATATAAATTATATCAATATATCTGTGTATACCAAATATGGCATCAGAGTATATCACCGTTTGCCATCATATTCTCTAAATAACCTCAAAGTATACCCCGAATGTTTAATATCATACACTATAAATGACACTGTAGTATGTTAGTATATAATCAGGGTATAACATAAATAATATCAGCATTGTTTAGAATATCATATATATTAAGCGTGAGGAATGGATGTATATGATTCAATATATCACAGTTACATAAAGCGGTATGTCAGCTCATCAGCATATCACTAGAATGACATCAGAGTATAGGACACTATACTCCAATAAATACTGTCAGGTATCTAAGTATATCAGGGTAATCACTGAGAAGTGTCAGAACATATCAGCATATTCCTTGACTGGTAACAAAGCATATCAACATACTCAAAGTATAATCAATGTCTCCGGAATAAACAAGCCAGTGACAGCAGCATATATTTCTGAAAATCAGCTGTGAAATATGTTCAGAACAGCCCAAAGTATACTATAATACTAAGCAACATTTGAAATATACCAGTATACTTCTTAACAGTCAGGGAAAAAATCATTATACAGATTAGTGTCCTCGAAGCAGATCAACTTGTCTCCTGCTTTCTGGGGACCCATTAGTGGCATATCAGTATATCCAAAGAGACACATCGGAGTATATTACCATATATCCCAAGTGCCATGAAGGGATATCAACATACCTGAGTATATTAACTAGCTCTCATAGTCTTCCACTCTCTCTTAGATCCATCAGAATATGTCAGCATATCACCCTATCTTCTGAAGGTCCAGTTTACCTTGTTCCGAAAGTATGTCGAAGCATACTAACAGATCCCCTGAATGCCTTGAGAACATATCAGTATACTTCTAGGTTAATTCATATCATATCAGTATATCCCCTGAATCTAAGGTATAGCTAACCTCATTTCAAATTATTATTAGAGTATGTAACATATTCCCTTAGAAGCATACCAGCATATCTCTTATGTCATTACAGTCAACCAGTATACGCTCAGAGATAGATGCAAGCATATCAGGGTATATTAGCATACCCTGTAAGAGAGATATGAGCCTAGCTACATAACCAAGTATATCAGCATACCCCATATGCTCTTATAGTACATCAGCACACCCTCTGAGAGACAGAACCATACCAACATATCAGAACATATTAGTATATCCTTTAGAGTGATATGAACATAATGGCATATCAGATGACAAGAGTATATCAGCATAGTCTTTGAGGAGCATATCAGACCAACCTAGCATAAGCTCTTTAAGATAGATGGGAGCATATCTTAAATAGACTGGAACATACCAGAGCATATTAGCATATTAGCATATTAGCAAGGTGAGGAGGAGGAGGAGGAGGCAGGTGTCCACCGACCAGGTATGCTGATAGTCTGGTGATAATGTGGGTAAAACTGGTGTGTGTGTGTGTGTGTGTGTGTGTGTGTGTGTGTGTGTGTGTGTGTGTTCGTTCTCATGTTTATTTCTTGTAAGGTATGTGTCACCTAGCCGGCCATTTTGTTTACATTTTTCGGTCGCTCTAAAATACCATTAAAACAATATTGAGTATAAACGTTTGGCTCAACTGATGATCTCAAACATGTCCCAACTTTTTTTTGCCTCAACTCCACATTCTGTAACTCATTTAGGTAGATGTCCCTCACTACACATACACTTGACTATGTGTAATGTTGCAGCTAATGTGTTATCAAGATATTGCACATTATCAAACGGAGGAATTTTGAAAGATTATACCAATTTGTATCATTAGTTGTCGCCAGGTGAAGGAATGCTTAGAGATTATATTTTATTTACTGTAACAAAGTTTCTGGTTACCTAAGATGTTCCAAGTGGACCTTATGCTGGTGGGATGTAAAAATCTGTCTAGGGATGAAAGGCACCGGCTGGGTTTCAAAGAGGGGCAGTTCAAAAGATATCGAAGTCTTTAAACTGCTAAGAGAACATGGGAGCACGGGGGTGGAGGAGACTGCAGTGGGAGCGGGTAAACAAGGCGAAAGATTACAGGGAAATAGTGTTAGGAATGATTACAAAACTAAATTAGACAGGGAGTTTAAAACTAAACGCGGTAAGGGAAGGACTCAGAACACGACTAACTTAAATGTATACTACGTGAACAGTAGAAGTATGAGAAACAAAATGGATGATATTAAGGCCTTGGTATGTACCGAAGAAATCGATATAATTGCATTCACTGAAACATGGATCAACCTAGACACACGTGAATTACCAGTCGAATACCAAATTGCGGGTTACAAACTGTTCCATACCGATAGGCAGACCAGGAAAAGAGGCGGAGTAGCAATCTATGTTAGGGATAATCTGAAGTGTGAAATAAATAAGGAAATAAAAACTGAGAGGAATACAGAAACAATTTGGATACAATTAAGCGACGGTCGGGAAAAATTAATCACAGGGGTAATATATAGACCCCCCAATCTTGATAGCGTCAATGAGCGACTCATCTGGGATGAAATGCGCAGGGCTTCCATACACAACAAAGTCTGTATAGTAGGCGACTTTAACCTTGGCCAAATAGATTGGACTAACCTTACGGGTAACTCAGAATCAGAGGATTTTCTCGAGACGATCCAGGACTGTTTCCTAAGTCAACATATAACCGAACCCACACGGGGTAATAATATACTGGATTTAGTTCTGACGAACAGAGAAAACCTCATTAGCAATGTCGAGGTAGGGAACGAACTTGCAAACAGCTATCACAAAGAAATTCGATTCCAGTTACCGTAGGCAGACGTAAGGAAACCTTCCACAGTAAATTGGGGATTTTGAAGGCAACCTTGACAAAACAAAGAGGCAGTTGAGAGAGGTGCCGCCATTACGAACCTGACAGATATACTGACTTTGATAAATCTAGATCCGAGACGTTTAGTCTTAATGATATAAATTTCAAATAGTGAGTTACTTAATGCATGTGCGCGGTAGAAATATAACATACAAAACTCAGATCAGACAACAACAATGACCCTAAATGGATAAATAATTATTTAAAGAACATCATTGGCCAAAGGAAGGCTATAGGTAGAAGGATAAAATCAAGCAACTAATTTCCGACCATTACAGGGTATTGCCAGAGTTAAAACGAGATAAGGAAAGCAAAGAGGAATAATGAGGTAAGGATAGCAAGGGAGGCGAAGACAAACCCCAAAGGATTCTACCAAATGTATCAAACTAAAACACGAGAAAAGATTGGACCAATACGGTCAGACTCCGGCGAGCTCACTGATAACGACGGAGAAATGAGCAATAATTTGAATAAATATTTTTCAACAGTTTTCACCACCGAAAATCTAAACATGATACCCGAGGCACCGACTCTATTCAGAGATAGTGAAGAAAACAAATTAAGTGAGATAGTAGTGACTAGTAACGATGTTAGTAAGCAGATAGACAAACTAAAGCCTAATAAGTCTCCTGGTCCCGATGAGATATTTGCCAGAGTATTAAAGGAATGTAAGGAAGAGCTTAGTATGCCCTTAGCAAAGTTGTTTAACATGTCCTTAAAAACAGGTGTAGTACCAGAATCCTGGAGAATAGCGAATGTAATACCGATTTTCAAGAAGGAGGATAGATCACTATCCTCTAACTACCGCCCAATCAGTCTAACATCAATAGTAGGCAAATTACTGGAAGCAATCATTTCAAACTCTATTCGAAATCACCTGGAGAAGCACCAATTGATCAATGATTCCCAGCATGGCTTCACAAGCGGACGTTCTTGCCTAACTAATCTATTAACATTCTTTTCATCAGTTTTCGAAGCAGTGGACGAGGGGCACAATTATGATGTGGTATATCTCGACTTTAGCAAAGCCTTCGACAGAGTCCCCCACGAAAGACTAATTAGAAAGGTAGAAGCTCATGGCATCAAGGGTGACATCCTTAAATGGATTAGGGCGTGGTTACAGGACAGGAAACAGCCCAGTGGGCTTGTCGCACTAAGTCCCATTGAACGCGTCACAAGTGGAGTTCCCCCAGGCTCAGTACTTGGACCATTATTGTTTATTATATACGCAGCAACGATATCGGCATAGACAGCAACATAGGATGGAATTTTGCTTTGATGACACACTAAATAGGGCGTGTTATCCAAATCTAGAGGACTCGGCGAGCTTCTGGGAAAGATCTAAACAAATTTTTCAATGAATTGGCGTAGCAGATGAAATTAATGTGAGCAAATGTAAGAGTACTCGGCAGTATGAGGAAATTATGCAGCAGAAACCAGATACCAGATGAACAACGATGCCATAGAGAAATCCGACTGCGAGAGAGATTTAGAAGTAATGATAAGTAGGAACCTTAAGCCAAGTAAACAATGTGTTTTTGCTCGTAACAAGGCTAATAAAGTACTTGGGTTCATACAAAGGAGTGTTAGTTACAAGCGAGGTCATCCTAAAACTGTATCTTGCTCTTATGAGACCACACCTGGATTACGCAGTTCAGTTCTGGTCACCGTATTACATAATGGATATAGAATCCTTGGAAAGAATTCAGAGAAGAATGACAAGACTAATCCCGGGCATTAGGAACCTTG